>NC_140996.1:91624165-91842315 GCF_052327205.1 Somniosus microcephalus | reverse complement strand
CTTCCCCCCAGTCGCTCGCTCTCTTCCCCCCAGTCGCTCGCTCTCTTCCCCCCAGTCACTCGCTCTCTTCCCCCCAGTCTTCCCCCAGTCACTCGCTCTCTTCCCCCCAGTCGCTCGCTCTCTTCCCCCCAGTCGCTCGCTCTCTTCCCCCCAGTTGCTCGCTCTCTTCCCCCAGTCGCTCGCTCTCTTCCCCCCCAGTCATTTGCACTCCCTCTTCCCCCCAGTCGCTCGCTCTCTTCCCCCCAGTCGCTCGCTCTCTTCCCCCCAGTCGCTCGCTCTCTTCCCCCCAGTCATTCGCTCTCTCTCTTCCCCCCAGTCGCTCGCTCTCTCTCTTCCCCCCAGTCGCTCGCTCTCTCCCTTCCCCCCAGTCGCACGCTCTATTCCCCCCAGTCGCACTCTCTCTCTCTTCCAACAACAACATGCCCTCAAAAAACCCTCAGCACCGCCGGGGCACCCCCAGCTAGTCTTGTATACAAAAGCATTCACAGCTACAATAGAAGTATTCCTGAGAGATTCTCCTGTAAGAAATAGCTGTTAGATTCAAAGATGGGGTTTTAATTCTTAGAACAGAGACTGACAACAAACTAAAGTGCAGCCGGGAACATATGGCTGGAATGCCAGTGAGGTCGAATAACAAGCATGAAAAGACAAATGGAAGTGACAAGGGGATCGTAAAATGCAAGACAACACAGGGTGGTGGAATAATAGTTAGAAAAAATGGAGCCGAGAAGTCATAAAATGTTCTTAAAGAAACATAACAAAACATTTGTCAGAAAGATAAGAGAGAGGCCGCATTAGCCATGCAGAAAGGGATGGCGAGGGATGCCTTCCCACTTCACAATTGGATTATAGATGGGGAGCAAATGATTGACACCAGGTAATCAACAGCCCACCAAAATAACTATAAATATAGATGACCGAGAGAGGAAATCAGACAGCTAGGGGTGAAGGCTTCTTCGAGGTGGAAATCAATTCTGGCTTTGGCCTAACATCTTGATCAAGTTTAGCCTCTGAGGTGGAAACAAATGCTGTCTTATGCCTAACACCTCCAACAGCTTGAGGGACGAATCAACAGAAGTGACTGCAGAGACCTGCTAACCCGAGACCTCCACGCTGCCTCATTGGTCGTGGCATTCCACTTTGGGAGTCGTAGATCGCTCTTTACTGTCACGGGTTGTATGTCTATTATACTTAGCTTAAACCACATGTAATATCTGATAATGCTTGAAAACTGTAGCTCTTTAATAAAAAGCCTTACAACGCCTAAGACCCTTTGGGTAATCTGTGTGTGACCTATGATCCAAATCTTACACTCCTACAGCTGCATCTATGACCTGCAGAACTGCATTCGCTACTAATTGCAGCCTGCTCAATTGCAGACTTCAGTGTAGATAAGTGTTCATCTACCTCTTGTACTTCATGGGAGCCAAGTGCTTGCTCACCAAGATCCATATATTGAGGTTCATATCCCGACACAACTCATGAGGGGCATTCTCTGCAGGCTCGAGCTCTGCCTGTACCTGTCAAGTCCTCGTTATCCACTGCCTCTAATAATCTATCACCATCAGTGCCTGTGGTTCACTCACTGCAGCCTCATATTCATCACTCTATAATGGATGTGAAGTGCTTGTATCTGTGCTGCTACAAATGCATGTGTGGGTGATGCTGCCTGGTGCAGTCATAACTGTTGCTCTGTGGTTCCACCCTACTGACCACTGATTCCCCATGCTCCACGGAGAAAACAGATGGAACATCATCAGTAACTAAGCACACTTATCTATTTGAGTATTGTGTTTTCATTGCATGGCCGATGAACACTTGTGCACATTCAAAATGTATGGATAACATAAAACTTGTGATTAATATTGGTGCAGGTGATCTGTACAGTTCTGAAACCGATGTCTTCCAGAGTCTCCCTCACGATGAATTGCACTAAGTAGTATTCATGCATTGTCAAAGGCCTCTCATAGTATAGTTCCTTGCCTTACCCTCCTGCTTAGTGCAAGCTTCCCTGCAAAGATGTGAGAATTCATAAGGGAAAAGATTTGCTACCTGGCATAACATTCATTCATTTGGGTATTTTATTTATTTATTCATTTCCTGGCTTAAAAAAAACCTGTTACATGTCTATCCACTCCCCATCAAGGGTGCTCAATTTGTAAACTGGAAATTTGTTCATTTGAATAAAGTATTTGATTTAATTCACTTATTTCATAACCAATATGTGTCCTTCCTCTCCGTATTAAAGCAGGCTGATAATTTTCTCCTACCTCCATCCTCATTCTGGAGCCACTCCTCCTCCTGCTCAGCTTTCATAGCCATGGACCCAGTGATGACCCAGGTGATGTTTGCTGTCATTCTCGAGAAAAATTCACCTCTGGGGGCGCTAATGGGCCGCTAACAACTTACCACCCGAGCAGGATGATTTTAGCACTGCCCGCGAAACTGACCTGGCAATTTGCAATGGTGCTAAATGTGGTGTATGTAACCTGTTCCACCTTAAGAGTTCCACCTTAAGAGATGTACTACTTTCTCTTGGCTGCTGTATACTGTAATACTGTAATACCGGTGGTGACCACACCGGTATATAAGTGTTGTGCAAGGATTTGCTGGGCAGTTCAGCCCTGACCTTCGAATAGTAAAGACATGTTAAAAGTTATTCTTGTTGTCTGTGTCCAGTGATTGATCCTAAACCTAACTGGGACATACAGACTCAACAGTGGTGACGAGTCCAATCTTACCCTGCGGCAAATGTACATCCAAGGCAGCTTCGTCCTCAAAACGGGCGTCGAGAAGAGGCGTCCGCCCTCATCATCCTGCTGAGCACTATCGCACGGGAGGCATCGAGTACCCGGGTTAAAAAGAAAAAGAATTCTGACCACGAAGCCCTCCATCAGCGACAGGCAGTGATCATCCCTTCTACCACAGTGGTGGGTAAGCCGATCAGCGACACGAGCAGAAAGTCAGCCGCGTTGACTGTGGAGTAGGGGAGGGAAAACGGAGGAATAAGGGCGGAGAGCTCGACCACGGCCGGTAGAAAGGGCCGGGCTGCAATCGAGGCCGAGAGGCACAGCGACTGGGGCAGCTTAAGGCTCGTGAGCCGCGGAGAACTCAAACGCAGCCGGTGTACAGGATCGGGCTGCGAGCGGGGCTGCGAGGCAAAGCAGCGTCGGGAGTGAGAAGCTTAAGGCACGAGAGCCGCGGAGAATTCAAACGCAGCTGGTGTAAAGGACCTGGCTGCAAGCGGGGCTGCAAGGCAAAGCAGCGTCGGGGAGTGAGAACCGCTGGGGAGGCGAGAACGGCAGCAGAAAGGCAATCGCCATCGCAGCCAGTGGGGGAAGAAGGCAAATGCGGGAATCCGCCATTGTAGTCGGCGGGGAAGAAGACAAGCGCGGGAAGCCGCCATTTAAAAAAAAATATTTTAAAAAAAACTTGCAAGGATGCCTAAACATGGGAGCATTAATACCTTTGATAGCGATGTCGAAGATTGGACCACGTATGTAGAACGCATGGAAGTTTATTGTAAAGCAAATAAGGTATCAGATGATGAGAAAGCATTAACCTTATTAAGCTCAATGGGTGCGAAGACATACGGGCTATTGAAGCACCTTCTATCACCGAATAAACCGACGGATCAGACCTTCACGAATATTGTTACTGTCCTGAAAAATCATTTAAACCCCACGCCGCTGATGTTAGCGGAACGATTTAAATTTTACAGAAGAACACAGCTGAAAGACGAAAGCAACGCTGAATTTTTAACTGAACTGCGTAAGCTGGCAAAGTACTGTCAGTTTGGAACAGGACTAGCAGATGCGCTGAGAGATAAGTTTGTGTGTGGATTGTTAAAAGAAGGAACACAAAAGCGACTGCTTGAGGAGAATGAGCTTACGCTGGATAAAGCTGTCACTATTGCAGCATCGCACGAAGCCGCAGCGAGAGGCACTGCGGAAATGCAGCTACGGTCACCGGAACTCAGCACCAATCAAATGGTCTTGAGTACAGTAAAATGTTATCGTTGTGGAAAGACAAAGCACGATCAGAACCAGTGCTGGTTCAAAAATCAGGAATGCAGAAAATGTGGCAGGCTTGGTCACATAGCTAAAGTATGCCGGTCAGGAAAGAAGACCAGCAACAAAAAGTCACCGCAGGAAAAGTACAAAAAGGTACACAAGGTGACAGAGAACAGTTCGAACGAACAGAAGTCAGATTCAGACGCCAGCAGTAATGAACTGGGTAGTCTAAGAGTACACAATGTTGGTAAGGAAGCAGACCTCCAAACAATCTGGGTCACACTTCAGATAGCAGGAGTCCAAGTGAAGATGGAATTGGACACTGGATCGGCATTGATGGTCATGAATAAGAAAGATTACAAAAGGTTATTCCCACATATTCCCCTACGGGATACGGAGATTGTATTGAAAACATACACGGGGCAAAGAGTATACCCCATCGGGAAGATAGAGATAAATGTGGTCCACAAGGGTAAAGAAAGCTGAGGAATGGACTTATATGTGCTACCTGAAGGAGGTCCACCACTACTGGGACGGGAGTGGATTAGGAAAATAAATATGGACTGGCATTCTTTAAAAGCACTAACGGTAGATTCCGGTACAAAAGATGTCAAACCTAAACGATTATCCAGAATATTGGACGATGCTAAAGAGGTGTTCCAACAAGGACTGGGAACACTGAGAGGAATTACGGCAAACATCAAGATTGAAGAACATGCAAACCCAAAATTTTTCAAAGCCAGACCGGTACCTTATGCAATACGACCTGCTGTGGAAGCTGAGCTGGAAGGGCTGGAACGTTCAGGAGTACTGTCTAAGGTGGACTGGAGTGAGTGGGCCACGCCATTGTCCCAGTCATGAAGCGTTCATCGAGCAACAAGCCGGGGGAACCGGGGAAGGTTCGCATCTGTGGTGATTTCAAGATCACTGTTAATCCGGTGCTTCACGCGGTGCAGTATCCGCTTCCACGGACTGAGGATATCTTCGCTTCATTGTCTGGTGGGAAACACTTCACCAAGATAGACCTGGCACAGGCGTACTTACAGATGGAAGTTGAGGAAGAGTCACGCCAGTATCTCACGATCAACACGCATAGAGACTTGTACCGGTATAATAGACTGGTTTTTGGAGTGGCATCGGCTCCAGCAATTTGGCAGAGGGCCATGGAGCAGGCATTACAGGGAATTCCTGGTACACAATGTTACCTGGACGATATTCTGATTACAGGAGATGATGATGAGGAACACCTTGCAAACTTGGAACTGGTGCTCACCAGATTGAAAGAATATGGTCTTCGAGTTAATCGCCAGAAATGTGAATTCTTTCAGAAGCGGATCTCGTACTGTGGTCATGTCATTGACCAGGAGGGGCTTCATAAGTCTCCTGACAAGATCGAAGCTGTTGTGAAGGCTCCCGCTCTGGATAATGTATCCCAATTGAGGTCGTTTCTAGGGTTGATTAACTATTACCATAAGTTTCTGCCAAATTTATCCACGGTGCTGCACCCGCTGAACGTTCTTTTGCAGAAGGGAGTACCATGGAAGTGTAGCGAGGACTGTAAGTGGGCCTTTCGCGAAAACAAGGCATTGATCACCTCAGAGGAAGTGTTGGCTCACTTCAACCCAACGCTGCCTATTCGTTTGGCTTGTGATGCTTCTCCATATGGTATTGGGGCAGTACTCTCACACAAGTTGCCAAATGGCCAGGAGAGGCCAGTTGCGTTCGCATCCAGATCATTGACCTCCGCTGAGCGCAATTATGCTCAGATAGATAGGGAGGCTCTCAGCATTGTGTGGGGAGTAAAGAAGTTTAATCATTATCTACAGGGCCAAAAGTTTATGCTTCTGACAGACCACCAGCCGTTGGTATCCATTTTTAACCCTAAGAAGGGTGTTTCGGTAATGACAGCACAGAGACTCCAGAGATGGTCCCTTTTCCTAGGGGCACATCAATATCAGATAGAATTCAAAGGTACAAAGCAGCATGGTAATGCTGATGGGCTGTCGCACCTGCCACTACTTACAGAGGAGGAGACACCGACGGTTGATCCTGTGGAGTTATTTCACTCGACCATCATCGAATGTTTACCAGTCACCAATGCAAGTATTGAAAGAGAAACCAGGAACGACCCGATACTGTCCAGGGTCTACGAAGTGACAGCGAAGGGATGGCCAGCACATGGTGATCCACTGTTACCGGCATTCTCAGCAAGACGAGACCAGCTGTCCGTCTGTCAAGGAACATTGCTGTACGGAACAAGAGTGATTATTCCTCCTAAGTTAAGAGAGAGAGTTTTAAAGGAACTGCATGAAGGTCATCTGGGGGGAGTCAAGATGAAAAGCCTTGCTAGGGCTTATGTGTGGTGGCCGGGTATCGACCAACAGATAGAGGAGCTGACGAAAAGCTGCTCAGGGTGCCAAAACTGCAAAATGCACCGCCGATTGCACAACTGCATCCATGGGAATGACCTTCAACCCCATGGCAACGTGTACATATTGATTTTGCTGGTCCTTTCTTGGACTCCATGTTTTTAATTGCGGTGGACGCTCATTCTAAATGGCCAGAAGTGATTAAGATGACTACCACTACCTCGGAAAAGACGATCGCGGTGTTAAGAACGATATTTGCGAGAAATGGATTGCCAGAACAAATATGTTCAGACAACGGACCGCAGTTCGTGTCAGAAGAATTCCAGGGGTTCATGAAGAAGAATGGGCTGAAACATTATACCTCTGCCCCATATCATCCGGCTACAAACGGGTTGGCCGAGAGATTTGTACAAACGTTTAAAAATGCAATAAAAGCCATGAGCGAAGATCAGATTCCACTACAACACAAGGTGGACAAATTCCTACTGGCATATCAAAACGCCACTCATGCAGTGACAAACCAAAGTCCTGCCATGATGTTCTACAACAGGAGGTTGCGGTCCAGGTTGGACTTGTTAAAACCAAATGTGCGGAGGTAAGTTGAAAACAAACAGTTCCAGCATATAAATAACAAGACCACTCGGAGTTTCGAAATAGGACAACCAGTGTTAGCCCGGGCCTATAAAATGAGAAATGGCAATCTGGAACAATTCGGGCCAGACAAGGACCCCTGATGTACATGGTAGATATTGGTGAAAATGTAATACGGCGTCATGCTGACCAACTGGTAGAATCGAGAACAAGGGTCGAACCCATGGTTACGGCAGAGACAACCGTGAAAGAAGTTAGTGAACCTGAAGCATCTACCTCAGAAGTGAATGTACCTGATGATGAGGCCCAATCCATAAGAGATCAACTAGATGAGTCACCCCAGCAACGAGAATCAGAGACCCCTGAAAGGCGTTATCCAACTCGAATCAGGAGGCCTCCTCAGAGACTGAATCTTTGAACTGTTTTGCATGAAGTTGTATATATATATATATATGTTATTATGTTATGTTAAATGGGGATATAACTGTTAAGCTAAAAAGGGAGGATTGTGGTGTATGTAACCTGTTCCACCTTAAGAGAACTACCTTAAGAGATGTACTACTATCTCTTGGCTGCTGTATACTGTAACTAGCTGAAGTGCCCGGCGGTGCCGAGGCTTTTTCGAGGGAATGTTGTTGTTGGAAGAGAGAGAGAGAGTGACTGGGGGGAAGAGAGAGCGACTGGGGGGAAGAGAGAGAGCGACTGGGGGGAAGAGAGAGAACGACTGGAAGGAAGAGAGAGCGCGACTGGGGGGAAGAGAGGGAGGGGAGGGGGGGAGGGAAGGGGGGGGGAGGGAAGAGGGGGAGGGGAGGGGGGGAGGGTGGGAGGGGGAGGGGAGGGCGGGGGAGGGAGGGGGAGGGCGGGGAAGGGAGGGCGGGGGGGAGGGGAGGGGGGAGGAAGTGAGGGAGGAGGGGGAGGGGAGGGAGAGGGAGGGGGAGGGCGGTGGAAGGGAGGGAGGGGGGAGGGGGAGAGTGGGGAAGAGAGGGCGGGGGGGAAGGGAGGGGGGAAGGGAGGGGGAAGGGCGGGGGGAAGGGAGGGGGGGAGGGCGGGGGGGGAAAGGGGGGGAAGGGAGGGCGGGGGAGGGAAGGGAGGGCGGGGGTGCGCCCCCAAGGGTCGCGGACCCCCCCCCGAGGTGAAGACCGCCGATTGCGCGCGCAGCAGGAGCTGAGACGCGGCGTCTCTCTCGGCCGGCGGGCCCGGTTGCCAGGGCAACCGTGACGCTGACCAAGCCAGAGAGAGAGACGCCGCGTCTCAGCTGCTCCTGCTGCGCGCGCGGCACCACCCCCCCCCAGGGTCGCGGCCCCCCCCCCCCCCCGAGGGTCGCGGCCCCCCCCCCAGGTGAAGACCGCCGATTGCGGCTGTGCGGGTTGCCAGGGTAACGCTGGACGCTCAGCAAGCCCCGCCCCCCGGCCGAGCCAGAGACGTCTCAGCTCCTGCGCGCGCACCCTAGCGGCGCTGGGCTGAGGCTCGGCCCTCCAGCCTTCGAGTGGGGCCGGGAGGTGCCTAGCTCGGGCGTGGGTGCGGAGGAGACGCCGAGGCTTCTAGGCCTACCTGGAAAAAGGGGAAAGGTAGGAAAATTAATGAGATTAGATAAGTTAATTACTTTCTAAATCATTTTTTTTTAAAACAATATGTGTTTTAAAAGCAACGTTTTTTTTTAAGACGCAGAAAGCGGGAAAAAGAAAGGAAAAGTTTGGAATCAAGATGGCGGCGACTCACCTCAGTTCAGAACGATAAAGCCCGGCCACACGCGCACCGATTGGCCCAGCGGCACACGCCAGCAACCCGGCGTACGATTGGTCGAGCTCGAGGTCACTCTGTCGCTAATGAGCGGATAATGAGATGCTAATGAGCGGAACGTTGAAGGTTTTTGGGATACCGCGGGCGGGATTTTAGCCCGGCCGAAACGTAAATACGCTTAAAACCGTCTCGGAAGCGTAAGCTTTCTTTGGAGGTAACGCGCGCGTAGGTACGCCCTGTAACTTTCGAGTGCATACCCATAAGCACACGCGATGACAGACAGATAGACAGATAGACAGACAGACAGATAGACAGATAGACAGACAGAATGACAGAAGTACCAATTTATATATATAGATACTGTAATACCGGTGGTGACCACACCGGTCTATAAGTGTTGTGCAAGGATTTGCTGGGCAGTTCAGCCCTGACCTTCAAATAGTAAAGACATGTTAAAAGTTATTCTTGTTGTCTGTGTCCAGTGATTGATCCTAAACCTAACTGGGACATACAGACTCAACACTAAACACTACCACCACAATCTCCTATGCCCAGACATCATGACGTCATTGAAGCATGCAATGCCCCGGTAGCGCCCCAGACCAGAAATTGATTCTCGTCCAATGCCTTAGCACCTGCTGCTAGGAACGACAGGTAGAGGGGGACGTTTTGTTGTCAGCTGGAAGCTGGGGGAGCGCTATTTAAAGGCGGGCGCCTCCTGCTTTTTCCTGTCAGCAAAATATTCTGCATACGCAGGTTGAGAGAGGGAGAGAGGCATCTGGAGACATTTAATGCTGTCCTACAAGGAGTTTTGTTCCTCACCAACACTTTTCAGGTTCCCATTTCAGTCAGCTTTATTACTAACATATTTAGAAAATTTAATGGAGGCTGTACAAATACAGGGCATCGTCCTCCAGCTTCACCTTCAGAGGCAGCAGAGGTGCAGAGAGACAGTGGCAAATGTGGCTAGAGGGAGGAGGGCCAACAGGCCACTGCACAGGAGACCTTACCCTCCCAGTGTATTCTGGGAGCAATTCTTCTACATTCATTTGTCTGAGTAGCAGTGCATTAGAAGGCTGCGCTTCAGCAAGGAGGTGGTCACAGAGCACTGCCACCTGCTGCAGCCAGAGCTCCAGCCTCAGCTCAGGACCAGGGCCTCTCTTTTGGTGGCAGTGAAGGTGACAGTGGCTCTGAATTTCTATGCCAGCGACTCCTTCCAGGCTTCAACTGGGGATATTGCAAATGTCTCCCAGTTCGCCATCTATTGTTGCATCCGGGAGGCCACAAATGCTCTATACCAAAGGAGAAGGGAGTACATCTCTTTCCCCATGACCTGAGACAAACAGTGTGAATGCGTATGTGGCTTAGCTAGGATAGCGAGCTTCCCCATGGTTCAGGGCGCTATTGACTGCACGCATGTGGCATTGTGGGCAACTCATAAAAATGCAGAGGTTTTCCGCAATCACAAAGGCTTCCACTCTCTGAACGTGCAGTTGGTGTGCGACCGTAGACAACGTATCCTTGTCGTCAATGACCACTATCCTGGCAGCAGCCACGATGCATTCACCATGTGCCAAACTGGTATCCCAGACCTGTTCCAACCACCGCATCAACCTCATGGCTGGTTCCTCGGGGACAAGGGTTATCCACTCTGCACCTGGCTGATGACGCCGCTCCATAACCCCAACACTCCTGCTGAGCTCGCATACAATGAGAGCGATAGCACTACCAGGAACCTCATTGAACAGATGATTGGTGTGTTGAAGCAACGGTTCCGGTGTCTTGACCACTCTGGAGGAGCCCTGCAGTACTACCCGAATCGAGTATCGCTTTTCATTGTTGTGTGCTGCATGCTGCACAACCTCGCAATCCTGAGGACCCAGCCATTGCCAACAGGGATTGTTGCACCACCTTAGGAGGAGGAAGAGGGAGAGGAGGAGGAGGAGGCGGAGGAGGAGCAGCAGCAATGTGAAAGGGAGACGCTCTATGTTGTCTCTGCAAGGGCCATTCGTGAACACCTGATCAGATGAATAACAGAGCAGCTGGCTTTTGGGATGAACAAGCACATCATTACAACCATCCCACAGCTCCTATTACCGGGCAAAGCTCCAATGAGTAAAATGAGCAAAGTTGTCAAGTTTCAATAAAAAAAATTAAACTGTCTTATTAAGCATAACCACTAACAAACAAACACAGCAATTCATTAACTAACAAAACGGGTTCTTACCACATCGAGATAAGCATTAACAAAGTGAACAATATATTAACATAAACATCCAACTTTGGGACAAACATTCCCCCAATTTGTTTGAGATTTTTAGTTATTCGCCCTTTGAGGATGATCTCCCTCCCATTCGCACTTCCCCCCTTCCCACCCTACTGCTCCTCCGTAATGTGGCCCCAGTGGCTGCAGCAAGGCTGGCGGAAGACTGCTGAATGTTGGATCCAGAGATTGCAGATGGCCTTGAAGGACGCCCTCAACAAGCTCTGGGCCTGGAGGGCACGGCTGCAGACTGCACCAACTCTGCATGGGCAGCAGCAGTCTGGGCTGGCGGTGTTACAGGCTGTGGCTGTGGAATATGTAACCTGTTCCACCTTAAGAGAACTACCTTAAGAGATGTACTACTTTCTCTTGGCTGCTGTATACTGTAATACCGGTGGTGACCACACCGGTATATAAACGTTGTGTCGGGATTTGCTGGGCAGTTCAGCCCTGACCTCCGAATAGTAAAGACCTGTTAAAGTTATTCTTGTGGTCTGTGTCCAGTGATTTATAATAAGCATAACTGGGGCACACAGACTTAACAGTGGCGACGAGTCTGATCTTACCCTGCGGCAGTTTACATCCAAGGCAGCTTCGTCCTCAGAACGGGCGTCGAGAAGAGGCATCCGCCCTCATCATCCTGCTGAGCACCATCGCACGGGAGGCATCGAGAACCCGGGTTAAAAAGAAAAATTCTGACCACGAAGCCCTCCATCAGCGACAGGCAGTGATCATCCCTTCTACCACGGTGGTGGGTAAGCCGGTCAGCGACACGAGCAGAAAGTCGGCCGCGTTGACTGTGGAGTGGGGGAGGGAAAACGGAGGAAAAAGGGCGGAGAACTCGACCACGGCCGGTGAAAAGGGCCGGGCTGCAATCGAGGCCGAGAGGCGCAGCGACTGGGGCAGCTTAAGGCACGAGAGCCGCGGAGAACTCAAACGCAGCCGGTGTAAAGGACCAGGCTGCATGCGGGGCTGAGAAGCGCAACAGCAGGGGAAGCGTGAATGCCCACGGGAACCGCGGAGGAGTAAAAGCAGCGTCGGGGAATTGAGAACCGCTGGGGAGGCGAGAACGGCAGCAGCACGGCAATCGCCATTGCAGCCAGCGGGGGAAGAAGGCAAACGCGGGAATCCGCCATTGTAGTCGGCGGGGGAAGAAGACGAGCGCGGGAAAGACCGCCAAGCGCAGGAAGCCGCCATTTTAGTAGGCGGGGGAAGAAGACAAGCGCGGGAAGCCGCCATTTTGAGAAAAAGAAAAATTTAAAAACTTGCAAGGATGCCTAAACATGGGAACATTAATACCTTTGATAGCGATATCGAAGATTGGACCACGTATGTAGAACGCATGGAAGTTTATTGTAAAGCAAATAAGGTACCAGATGATGAGAAAGCACTAACCTTATTAAGCTCAATGGGTGCGAAGACATACGAGCTATTGAAGCACCTTCTATCACCAGATAAACCGGTGGATCAGACTTTCGCGAATATTGTTACTGTCCTGAAAAATCATTTAAACCCCACGCCGCTGATGATAGCGGAACGATTTAAATTTTACAGAAGAATGCAGCTGAAAGACGAAAGCAACGCTGAATTTTTAATTGAACTGCGTAAGCTATCAAAGTACTGTCAGGTTGGAACAGGACTAGCAGATGCGCTGAGAGATAAATTTGTGTGTGGATTGTTAAAAGAAGGAACACAAAAGCGGCTGCTTGAGGAGAATGATCTTACGCTTGATAAAGCTGCCACTATTGCAGCATCGCACGAAGCCGCAGCGAGAGGCACTGCGGAAATGCAGCTACGGTCACCGGAACTCAGCACCAATCAAATGGCCTTGGGTACATTAAAATGTTATCGTTGTGAAAAGACAACGCACGATCAGAAGCAGTGCAGGTTCAAAAATCAGGAATGCAGAAAATGTGGCAGGCTTGGTCACATAGCTAAAGTATGCCGGTCAGGAAAGAAGACCAGCAACAAAAAGTCACCGCAGGAAAAGTACAGAAAGGTACACAAGGTGACAGAGAACAGTTCGAACGAACAGAAGTCAAATTCAGACTCCAGCAGTAATGAACTGGGTAGTCTAAGAGTACACAATGTTGGTAATGAAGCAGACCTCCAAACAATCTGGGTCACACTTCAGATAGCAGGAGTCCAAGTGAAGATGGAATTGGACACTGGATCAGCATTGACGGTCATGAATAAGCAAGATTACAAAAGGTTATTCCCACATATTCCCCTACGGGATACAGAGAAGGTATTGAAAACATACACAGGGCAAAGAGTGTACCCCATCGAGAAGATAGAGGTAAAGGTGGTCCACAAGGGCAAAGAAAGCCGAGGAATGGACTTATATGTGCTACCTGAGGGAAGTCCACCACTACTGGGACGGGAGTGGATTAGGAAAATAAATATGGACTGGCATTCCTTAAAAGCACTAACGGTAGATTCCGGTAAAAAAGATGTCAAACCTAAACGATTGTCCAGAATATTGGACGATGCTAAAGAGGTGTTCCAACAGGGACTGGGAACACTGAGAGGAATTACGGCAAACATCAAGGTTGAAGAACATGCAAACCCGAAATTTTTCAAAGCCAGACCGGTACCTTATGCGATACGACCTGCTGTGGAAGCTGAGCTGGAAGGGCTGGAACGTTCAGGAGTACTGTCTAAGGTAGACTGGAGTGAGTGGGCCACGCCCATTGTCCCCATCATGAAGCGTTCATCGAGCAACAAGCCGGGGGAACCGGGGAAGGTTCGCATCTGTGGAGATTTCAAGATCACTGTTAATCCGGTGCTTCACACGGTGCAGTATCCGCTTCCGCGGATTGAGGATATCTTCGCTTCGTTGTCTGGCGGAAACACTTCACCAAGATAGACCTGGCGCAGGCGTACTTACAGATGGAAGTTGAGGAAGAGTCACGCCAGTATCTCACGATCAACACGCATAGAGGCTTGTACCGGTATAATAGACTGGTTTTTGGAGTGGCATCGGCTCCAGCAATTTGGCAGAGGGCCATGGAGCAGGTATTACAGGGAATTCCAGGCACACAATGTTACCTGGATGATACTCTGATTACAGGAGATGATGACGAGGAACACCTTGCAAATTTGGAACTGGTGCTCACCAGATTGAAAGAATATGGACTTCGAGTTAATCGCCAGAAATGTGAGTTCTTTCAGAAGCGGATCTCGTACTGTGGTCATGTCATTGACCAGGAGGGGCTTCATAAGTCTCCTGACAAGATCGAAGCCGTTGTGAAGGCTCCCGCTCCGGATAATGTATCCCAGTTGAGGACGTTCCTAGGGTTGATTAACTATTACCATAAGTTTCTGCCAAATTTATCCACGGTGCTGCACCCGCTGAATGCTCTTTTGCAGAAGGGAGTACCATGGAAGTGGAGCGAGGACTGTAAGAGGGCGTTTCGCAAAAGCAAGGCATTGATCACCTCAGAGGAAGTGTTGGCTCACTTCAACCCAACGCTGCCTATTCGTTTGGCTTGTGATGCTTCTCCATATGGTATTGGGGCAGTACTCTCACACAAGTTGCCAAATGGCCTGGAGAGGCCAGTTGCGTTCGCATCCAGATCATTGACCTCCGCTGAGCGCAACTATGCTCAGATAGATAGGGAGGCTATCAGTCTTGTGTGGGGAGTAAAGAAGTTTAATCATTACCTGCAGGGCCAAAAGTTTACGCTTCTGACAGACCACCAGCCGTTGGTATCCATTTTTAACCCTAAGAAGGGTGTTTCGGTGATGACAGCACAGAGACTCCAGAGATGGTCCCTTTTCCTAGGGGCACATCAATATCAGATAGAATTCAAAGGTACAAAGCAGCATGGTAATGCTGATGGGCTGTCGCGCCTGCCACTACCTACAGAGGAGGAGGCACCGACGGTTGAGCCTGTTGAGTTATTTCACTCGACCATCATCGAATGTTTACCAGTCACCAATGCAAGTATTGAAAGAGAAACCAGGAACGACCCGACACTGTTCCGGATCTATGAAGTGACAGTGAAGGGATGGCCAGCACATGGTGATCCACTGTTACCGGCATTCTCAGCAAGACGAGAACAGCTGTCCGTCTGTCAAGGAACATTAATGTATGGAACAAGGGTGATTATTCCTCCTAAGTTAAGAGAGAGAGTTCTAAAGGAACTGCATGAAGGTCATCTGGGGGGAGTCAAGATGAAAAGCCTTGCTAGTGCTTATGTGTGGTGGCCGGGTATTGACCAACAGATAGAGGATCTGACGAAAAGCTGCTCAGGGTGCCAAAAAGTGCAAAATGCACCTCCGATTGCACTGCTGCATCCATGGGAATGGCCTTCAACCCCATGGCAACGTGTACATATTGACTTTGCTGGTCCATTCATGGACTCCATGTTTTTAATTGCGGTGGACGCACATTCTAAATGGCCAGAAGTGATTAAGATGACTACCACTACCTCGGAAAAGACGATCGCGGTGCTAAGAACGATATTTGCAAGAAATGGATTGCCAGAACAAATATGTTCAGACAACGGACCGCAGTTCGTGTCAGAAGAATTCCAGAAATTCATGAAGAAGAATGGGGTGAAACATTATACCTCTGCCCCATATCATCCGGCTACAAACGGGTTGGCCGAGAGATTTGTACAAACGTTCAAAAAAGCAATAAAGGCCATGAGCGAAGATCAGATTCCACTACAACACAAGGTGGACAAATTCCTACTGGCATATCGAAACGCCACTCATGCAGTGACAAACCAAAGTCCTGCCATGATGTTCTATAACAGGAGGTTGCGGTCCAGGTTGGACTTGTTAAAACCAAATGTACGGAGGGAAGTTGAAAACAAACAGTTCCAGCATATAAATAACAAGACCACTCGGAGTTTCGAAATAGGACAACCAGTGTTAGCCTGGGACTATAAAAACGAGAAATGGCAATCTGGAACAATTCGGGCCAGACAAGGACCCCTGATGTACATGGTAGATATTGGTGAAAATGTAATACGGCGTCATGCTGACCAACTGGTAGAATCGAGAACAAGGGTCGAACCCAGGGTTACGGCAGAGACAACCGTGGAAGAAGTTAGTGAACCTGAAGCATCTACCTCAGAAGTGAATGTACCTGAGGATGATGTCCAATCCATAAGAGATCAACTAGATGAGTCACCCCAGCAACGAGAATCAGAGACCCCTGAAAGGCGTTATCCAACTCGAATCAGGAGGCCTCCTCAGAGATTGAATCTTTGAACTGTTTTGCATGAAGTTGTATATATATATATATATGTTATTATGTTATGTTAAATGGGGATATAACTGTTAAGCTAAAAAGGGAGGATTATGGTGTATGTAACCTGTTCCACCTTAAGAGAACTACTTTAAGAGATGTACTACTTTCTCTTGGCTGCTGTATACTGTAATACCGGTGGTGACCACACCGGTATATAAACATTGTGTAGGGATTTGCTGGGCAGTTCAGCCCTGACCTCCGAATAGTAAAGACCTGTTAAAGTTATTCTTGTGGTCTGTGTCCAGTGATTTATAATAAGCATAACTGGGACACACAGACTTAACAGTGGCAAGTGCAAAGACGGAGTGGCAGTGGTGGGAGCAGGAATGCTGTCATCTTGAAATAGGGCAGCACCTTCCTGCTCGACCAACACATTGCCGCTCCCACGGGGCAGTTCTTCAGCATCTGGAGCAATCTGCTTGAGTACAGATTGCTGGCCTGCTGCGACATCGTGAGATCCCCGGAGGACTGTGGGCAACCCAGTGATGATGGCAGCAGTCAGCACTTGCGTGACATCACTCTGCAACTGCATGAGGGCAGTCTGACACTGGATGACACCAACCAATGACTCGATTCCAGCACTAAGCCGTTGCGTTGCCTCGGCCTGTGCTGCAATAGATGCTGCCACTTCACCCATGGCATGGGGTCTGAGTCCCCACGGTCTCTCTGCCATTCAACGATCCTCCACAACAAGGCAAGGATGGATTCAAGGGTTTGTGCATAGATGACAGATGTGCTGGCGGTGGACTCCTCTCCTCTTCTTAGGCAGTCCCTCGGAACCGAAGATGACTTTATTCCACACTAAAAATGAGTTCTCAGGTGACTGATGAGTCCAATGTGGGACCTACAGTCTCTGTCATAGGTGGGGCAGACGGTGGTTGAAGGGATGGGTGGGTGGGGTGCTTTGGTTGACATGCGCTCCATCTACTGTTTGCGCTTGGCTTCTGCTTGCTCCCGGCGAAGAGACTCGATCTGTTCAGTGCCTTCCCGGATGCTTCCCCTCCACTTTGTGTGGTCTTGGGCCAGGGATTCCCAGGTGTCGGTGGGGATGTTACACTTTTTCAAGTAGGCTTTGAGGGTGCCCTTGAAGCGTTTCCTCTCCCCCCCTGGGGCTCTCTTGCTGCGCCGGAGCTCCGAGTAGAGCGCTTGTTTTGGGAGTCTCGTATCGGGCATGCGGACGATGTGGCCCGTCCATCGGAGCTGATCAAGCATGGTCAAAGCTTTGATGCTGGGGATGTTGGCCAGAGTGAGAACATTGACGTTGGTGCGCCTATCCTGCCAATGGATTTGCAGGACTTGCGGAGGCAGCATTGGTGGTACCTCTCCAGTGCTTTGAGGTGCCTGCTGTACATGGTCCATGTCTCTGAAGCATACAGGAGGGCGGGTATCACTGCTGCTCTGTAGACCATGAGCTTGGTGCTGGGTTTGAGGTCCTGGTCTTCAAACACTCTCTTCTTCAAGCGACCGAAGGCTGCACTGGCACAATGAAGGCAGTGTTGGGCTTCGTCATCGACATCTGCCCTCATTGTCAGTAGGCTCCCGAGGTAAGAAAAGTGGTCCACGTTGTCCAAGGCCTCGTCATGGATTTTGATAATCGGGGAACAGTACTGTGTGGCGGGGGCAGGTTGGCAGAGGACCTTTGTCTTACGGATGTTTAGTGTAAGGCCCATGCTCTCGTATGCTTCAGTGAAGGTGTTGACGATGGTTTGGAGTTCGACCTGAGTGTGCATAGATGTAAGCGTTGTCTGCATGCTGTAATTCGACGACAAAGGATGGGACGGCCTTGGATCTGGACTGGAGGTGACAGAGGTTGAACAGTTTCCTGTTTGTTCTGTAGATTAGCTCCACTCCAGCGGGGAGCTTACTGAGGGTGAGATGGAGCATTGCAGCCAGGAAGATCGAGAAGAGTGTTGGTGCGATGACCCAGCCTTGCTTGACCCCGGTCCGTACGTGAATTGGTTCTGTGGTGGATCCTTTGGTCAGGGTCACGGCTTGCATGTCATCATGAAGCAGGCGGAGGATGGTGACAAACTTTTGAGGGCAGCCGAATTTCAGGAGGACATTCCATAATCCCTCACAGTTGACAGTGTCAAAGGCCTTTGTGAGCTCAAAGAATGCCATGTACAGCGGTTGGTGCTGTTCCCTGCATTTCTCTTGTAGTTGACGCGTGGTGAAGATCATGTCCATTGTGCCCCTTAGTGGGTGGAATCTGCATTGTGACTCTCGGAGGAGCTCTTCAGCCACTGGGAGAAGGTGATTGAGGCGGATTCTTGAGATGGCTTTCCCTGTGGCACACAGCAGGGAGACTCCTCTGTAATTACCGCAATCGGACTTGTCACCTTTCTTGAAGATGATCATGATTACGGCATCTCTGAGATCCTCTGGGATGCTCTCCTCCTTCCAAATAAGAGAAATGAGTTCATGTATTCATGGCAATAGTGCTTCTCTGCCATGTTTTAGTGCCTCGGCGGGGATTCCATCTGCTCCTGAGGCCTTGTTGTTCTTCAGTTGTCGGATGGCCTTTTCCACCTCATACCAGGCTGGGGTTGTGCTGAGGTGGTGGCGGGTAGCATGCTGCAGGATGGAGTTGAGGACAGTCTCAGTTAAGGAGATCTTCGAAGTGCTCCTTCCAGCGGGCACTGACTGCCTCTGTCCTTGATGAGTACCTCTCCATTCTTGGCCCACAGTGGGGTAGGGCCTTGGTTGCTTGGGCCGTAGGTGGTCTTGACTGTGCTAAAGCATCCACACAATTTGTCGTTGTCGGCTAGCTGCTGGATCTCCTGCGCTTTCTCCACCCACCATCTGTTCTTTAGGTCGCGAGTTTTTTGTTGGGGAGTCGGAGAGAGCGAGAGCCGGAGTCGGGGAGAGCGAAAGTCGGGGAGAGCGAGAGCGGGAGTCAGGGAGAGCGAGAGTGGGAGTCGGGGAGAGGAGACCTGGAGTAATACACAGGTTATCAAGGCTTCACAAGATAGCGGCCAGTAACCCCGCTCACCCGGTTGGTCACTAACTGGGGCAAACACGGGGCCTGTGGACTCTTATTCGGGGCTTCAGGCCAACACTGGGTGTTTGAGGCCCAGGAGCGAGGACAAGGCCCAGGAGAAAGGCCAGGACCCAGGAGCAAGGTCGGGACCCACATGCGAGGTTGGGACCCAGGAGCGAGGACAGGACCTAGGAGCAAGGACGAGACCCAGGAGCAAGGACGAGACCCAGGAGCAAGGACAGGACCCAGGAGCGAGGACGGGACCCAGGAGCGAGGACGAGGCCCAGGAGCGAGGTTGGGACCTAGGAGCGAGGACGAGGCTTAGGAGCGAGGTCGGCACCCAGGAGCGAGGATGAGGCCCAGGGGCAATGACAAGGCCCGTGAGAGAGGTCAAGGCCTAGGAGCGAGGACGGGATCCAGGAGCGAGGACGAGGCCCAGGAGCAAGGATGGGACCCAGGAACGAGGTTGGGACCCAGGAGCGAGGACGAGGCCCAGGAGCGAGGATGAGGCCCAGGAGCGAGGTCGGGACACAGGAGCAAGGACGAGGCCCATGGGGTAGGCTTTGCCATAAAAAATGAGCTAGTTGAACGTCTCAGAGACTCCCCTTGTGGAATAAACGAATGCCTCATGACTCTACGGCTCACCCTAGCCCGGAACCAGTGCACTGCAGCCATCAGTGCGTATGCTCCAACACTGGAAGCCACAGTCGAGACCAAAGAGGAATCCTACTCCAGCCTCGAACAATCCCGGTCCCGTGTCCCAATGGGTGACAAGCTGATCCACCTTGGTGACTTTAACGCCAGAGTTGGAAAGTACACAGACCTCTGGGGATGTGTGATCGGCAGAGATGGGGTAGGGAAAGCCAACTTCAATGGTACCCTCCTCCTGACGAAATGCTTAGAACATGGCCTTGTCATAACCAACACCTTGTTCCGTCAGAGGGACAAGAACAAGGCTTCATGGCAATACCCTCACTCCAAGCACTGGCATCTACTGGACTACGTCATCGTCTGAGCACTGTTGCCTCACAGCGCCAGGGACCCGGGTTCGAATCCGGCCTCGGGTGACTGTCTGTGTGGAGTTTGCACATTCTCCCTGTGTCTGCGTGGGTTTCCTCCGGGTGCTCCGGTTTCCTCCCACAGTCCAAAGATGTGCAGGTTAGGTTGATTTGGCTATGATAAATTGACCCTTAGTGTTAGGGGATTAAATACGTGGGGTTACGGGGATAGGGTGGGATATGTGTCGGTGCAGGCTCGATGGGCCGAAATGGCCTCTATCTGCACTGTGGGGATTCTGTGATTCTGTGATTCTGTGATCACCCGCGCCATGACAGGAGCTGATGACTGCTGGACAGACCACCGCCTAATCCGCTCTGTCATCTCCATCAATGTAGCCCCAAAACAGCAGCGGCAAAGAAGCAATGCCGCAGGGAAATCAACGCTGGAGCACTCAAAGACCCTGCTAAGAAAGCCCCATTCAGCCTGTGCCTCACAACCAATCTGACGACTCCCAGTGATTCAGAGACACAGAGTGCCCACAGCGCCTGGTCTGCACTCAAGGCCTCCATAATTAGCACCCATGAAGAGACGCTCAGTCACTCGACCAGGGAACACCAAGACTGGTTCAATGAGAACGACCAGGAGATCCAGGAGCTAATAAGTCGCAAGCGCAAGGCATTCCTGATCTGGAAACAGCAACAGAACTCGAGAGCAAGAAAGCAGCTCTACGGATGCCTGAAGGCCAAGGTCCAACAAAAAACTTGCGATCTAAAGAACAGATAGTGGGTGGAGAAAGCACAGGAGATCCAGCAGCTAGCCGACAACCACTCCTCTATGCTCCTAGTCATTCCATCCATGATGTCAGCCACCCTTGCCATTGCACCCATGAGCTCCGTATGCATGCTCATTGCCTGAGTATTCATTGCCTCTATACGTGGTACTCATCTGAGTCCTGTGCAGCAGAACTCGTGCGCGCACTCACCCTCTGGGGAGATGGCCCCCAAGCTTCCCTTCCCCAATGGCGGTGCTGCAACCCGTTGGGTCCTGGAGCTTCACCCAGGATCAGATCCAAACCCCCGCTCCCCTCCAGTGAACACGTGGCCCAAGTGTCTCGCCCTCGGGAGACGCAGGTGATGAGATGCGGGCTTCGTGTTCCTCCTCTTCTCCCGCATCGCTGACACTGGGAGGCTGAGGGACAGGCTGGCCAGATAGTGGCTCACTATCTGAAAGCAGGAAGGTACAAGAGCAGCTTTAACGTGAGGGCAGGGGGGCAGGAAGGGAGTAAGGAATAGAGACCGTATAGTTAGATGGAAAGTGTAAATGGCTGGTGTTGTGAGGGGGAAGTGGTATGAGAGAGGAGATAGAGCTGATGAACATACCGTTGCTGTGCCCAAGGGGGTCGGCCTCTCCAACGGCCACAGCGCTGACGACATGACTGGCAATGAGTCTGTGGATTCGCTCCTCCAATTGTGCGAGCAGGTGCAGCTGTGCCTGACATCCTCCTGTGTGTTGCTGCTCCCTCCAGTTATGTGAAAGCTTGGCCTGAAAGAAAATGGACAGCATCTGAGTGAGTGTGCAGCAATGTGTTTGGTAGATGTGCCTACCATAGTTGAATAGCCGTTAATGTCTACAAAGTTAGCGATGTGCGTGTGACTTTTATTAGATGGGTATAGTTGTTGGGTGAGTGTTGGGGATTTGGGACTCTACACCGTCTGTGCACAGAGTGAGGTTGAGATGGTGGGATGTACAGGTTTTTCAGGCATTTACTCACCCTGACCACCCGAGTGAGGTCATTGTACTTCTTGCGGCACTGCGTATGGGTGCTTTGGACCAGACTCCTGGAGGAAATGTGCTGGGCAACCTCCCTCCACACCTTTGTAAACTCCCAGGGCAATGGCCTCCTGCCAGTCTCTGGAAGCAGCACTGCCCATCGGCGTTCCACAGCGCCAACCAGAACCACCAATGCCTGCTCGTTAAACCGGCGAGCTCTCTCCCTGGGCCTCTGAGTAGCCATCATGAATCTTTGCTGAAGATTTTTACCTGCTTGCAAGCTGAGGTCAAACACTGTAATGAGCAGGGTGAGGCTGTGCAGCAAGATGGACCCTCCCCTTTAAGAACTGGAAGGCGCCAGTCTGTCTGAGTAAGAGGTAATTGACATCGCCTGAGCTTGAGTAGCATTCTGAGGTAGCGCCTCATTCCTTGATGTTAGCGCCCTAAGAGAGGTGTGTAGTGCTTGATTTAGTGCTCCAATCACCTCCAGGGGTGCTGGAGATGAATTTCACAGTCGGCGGTGATAATTTGTGCCAGGCACTAAAATTTGTGACTGGCCGATATTAGCGTCCCAAAATGGGCGATACCAAACTTTTTCCCCTTTGTGTTTACTGGATGTTTGTCAGTTATCTCCTGTAGGATTCGCAAAATTGGACTTTGTATTAATAAGGGTCAAATGGCAGAAGAGGCCGTGATTTTAAAGACTGTTTTAAAAGAAGCCCAGAAAAAGGGGCATACAAAATGGCCACCATACCATGTGACCAGCTTATTGGGACACTTTAAAATGGTTCCTGCGCAACCTCAGACAGCTTTGTGGATTCAACCCACAGCAAGTTCTGGAAGCCGTTTCTGAGTGAACGAAACCAGACCCACACATCTACATATGGATTAGATGCAGATCCAGTCAAGATCGGCCTGGAGACAGAGGCCATCTAAATGTTGACCCAGGCAAAAGGGGACAATTTCATATTCATGAGAACAGCACCCAGGACTAGATAACGAGATCAGCAGGACATTAAAAACAATGAAGGTCATTCCAGACAAGAGATGGACCTTTACCGGCCGTTTAAAACATTTTAAAATATAATAACTACCCCGCTGTGCTCCCAGCCCGCCAAAAGTTAAACAAAGACTAACCTGATTTTGGGCGGGAGACGGAAGTTTCTGGAAGAAAGCTATATCTGGAAGACTTTTCGGCAGTTGGGGCAGCTTGTGTGCAGTTTTTTGAATCTGGACACTCAGAAGAAGAAGCAGGCACTCGGAGAAGGAAGAAGAACCAAGCCAACATCGAGAAGGCCGCCTCAAAGCCGGCGTCCCGCCCCAGGGAAACACATTGGGAGATCATCGACCATCCCCGGGCCGTTGCCGGAACAAGAGGCCATCGACCCAACTTGGGAGAAGAGACAAAAAAATATAAACCCCAAGAGAAGAAACCTTCCAGCCACCCCAGCTCGGGAGAAGAGAGGAAAGGAAACTGAAGAAGCGATGGGAATCAGCCCAAGGCTCCTCTAACCAGGGTCGAGCTGCCGATCCTCGACCCCGCCGACATCCAGGCCCACCGGTGTCCAGCCGCCCCGACCCCCACCTCAGGAGAGAGGTGTGGCGCAGCTCGCAGGGGTTCCACGATCCACGAGGAGACGGAGCGCCTGAAGGGGTCAAAACACAGACTTGATTTTCAAAACCTTGCACTTCCTAGTGGGATTGGTGAGCATGTTTCTGGCCCTTCACAATCAGATCTAGATAGGTTTAATAAGGGGGTGGATTTAAGGGTACAATTAACATGAGTTGTTGTCCCTCGATGTTCCGTGTGTTTCCTTATTTCATGATGATCTTTGTAGACTATAAGATGCCTCTATTTGCCTTAGTTAGTACTGTGTCGTTATGATTTGTTTGTGTGTTTTTCCCTCCCATGTACTCCCTTATCTGCTTGCATTTGATTTGATATTTTTCCTTATGCAATAAAATGTCATTTCGTTTCATCAAACTTGGTCTACAAGAGTTTTCTCTACATTGTAGTTCCTGCCCCAAAGACCAGAGTATAGAATCTAAGGGGCGAGTGGGTCGAACCACTCAAGGTTCTACTATGCAAGAGAGAGAGGCCTCTAGTGAGAGAAGCCTCAGGGAAGTCTCTCAAGGAAAACCCCTTACATTCCCTGGTTCCAAACAAAGTTCATTCCATCTCTTGATCCTGTTATTGAACAGGACATTTATATCACAGTGTGGCAGAGCCACTAAGGGACTCCAATCAATTGTATATAATTCCCTTTAATAATATGTTGGCTGCAGCCTGAGTCTGTATCTTTGTTTTCACTGTTTACATGTACAGAGCGCGAGCACTTTAATAGCGTGGGCAAACGCGATGATGTCACGCCGTTCATCACGTAATCCCCCACCGGCGGGAAAAACGTGATGACGTCATGACGTCAGCCAGGGAACCGCCCTAGCAGTCCTCGTGGAGCCTCTGAACTGACTAGACCTATATTGGATGCTCTCCTGTAGTTATCTGTTAAACTCTGTTACTTTTCATTAAACCTCGTTGATTTGATCGCCTGAGTGGACCTCAGTCTTTTGGATAGGAACTAGACATTCCTACATTGGTGACCCGGACTTTTGCGAACGGTTTTCGCAGAAGTTACCGAACATGGAATCGAACGCCGTTGCTTTAAAGCTACAACAGTTCTGGGAGCAACAGCCAGCCGCATGGTTTATCCAGGCTGAAGCCCAGTTCACCATCAGGAACATCGTTGCGGATCAGACCCGTTACTGTCACGTGGTCTCCACCCTCGACAGCGCCACAGCCTCCCGGATCGTCAGCCTGCTTGGTAATCCACCAGAATTCCGCAAGTATGATACAATAAAGGCGCAGTTGTTACTGGTCTTCGGGCTCACGAAGTCGGAGCGCGCCCGCCGGCTGTTCAATCTGCCCGGCCTCGGGGACTCCAAGCCGTCCGAGCTCATGAGTCAAATGCTCACGCTCCTGGGCTCCGAACCGGAATGCTTCCTCTTCAGGGAGCTATTCCTCAGCCAGCTACCGGAGCAAGTTCAAGCTGCCCTAGCCAGGTCAGAAGTCACCGACTGCGCAGAGCTGGCTGCCGATGCAGACAAGATCTTCGCGGTGACACAGCTGTGTTGCGCTGCCATGAGGCGCCCATCCCCCACAGACTCCGCTCCAGCCCCTCAACCTGCGGGGTTGTGCTTCTACCACGCCCGTTTTGGCGTGAAAGCAAGATGCTGCTGCCCTCCCTGCAGCTTTCCACTCAATAAAAAAAAACAGCAGCCACCCTGTCGAAGGAGGACCAGTTATAACGAGGACCCCTTGCCTGCGATGGCAATCGGTAATTCGGGAAAACTCCTCTTCAACAACGATTCCCTATCTGGTTGACGTTTCCTTTGCGACACTGGGGCGCAGTGTAACATCCTACCCGCGTCCAATCTTGATCTACAAGTTTGGGGGCACGGCCCCTCCCTTCAGGCGGCTAATGGCGGGGCCATTCGGACCTTCGGAAGCCGGCGGGTCCAGGTGTGCTTCGGCAGCCAGCGGTTTTACTGGGATTTCATCACGGTCAAAGTCTCTCACGCCATCCTCGGGGTGGATTTTTTGTGCACCAACGGTCTCCTGGTGGATGTACGGCACCGCCGGTTGATCAATGCGGCCACTTTTCACTCCATCCCGTGCTAACACGGTAACACCGTGGCGCGCACTGTCTCCTGCGCGTCCCCACCTCCGGATGACTTCACTCGCCTCCTCGGAGATTTCCCAGACCTGACCAGACCCACTTTCTCTTCCACAGCCACGAAACATGGTGTCGAACATCACATCACCACTACTGGCTCCCCGGTCTAAGCAAGGGCCCGGCGCCTCGAACCTGGCAAGCTCGCAGCTGCGAAAGCGGAGTTCGACACGATGGAGCGGCTAGGGATTATTCGCCGGTCGAATAGCCCCTGGTCTTCGCCTCTCCACATTGGTCCGAAACCCAGCGGCGGATGGCAGCCTTGCGGCGACTACCGACGCCTGAACGACGCCGCTACTCCTGATCGGTACCCAATCCTTCATATTCAGGATTTCTCTGCACATTTGGCGGGAAATACCATTTTTTCAAAAGTCAACCTTGTCTGTGGCTACCACCAGGTCCCTGTACACACGCAAGACATCCCGAAAACTGCAGTCATCACCCCATTCGGCCTGTTTGAATTTCTGCGGATGCCGTTTGGATTAAAAAACGCTGCACAGGCTTTCCAGCGCTTGGTGGACTCCGTGCTTCGGGACCTCCAGGTTCTATTCGTCTACCTCAACGACATCCTCATCGCCAGCCCTAATAAAGAGGAGCACATCTGCCATTTGCACACCCTCTTTAGACGCCTCAGTCAACACGGCTTGATCATCAACCCGGCCAAGTGCCAGTTCGGCCTGCAGCAGATTGATTTTTTAGGCCATCGCATCACATCAGACGGCGCAATTCCCCTGCAAACGAAGGTGGAGGCAGTTATTTTGTTCCCGCGCCCGCAGTCTGTCAAGGCCCTGCAGGAGTTCCTCGGGATGGTAAATTTTTATCACCGGTTCATCCCTAATACAGCTCTGCTCATGCAGCCCCTGTATGAGGCCCTCAAGGGCAAGTCCGGCAAGGATCCGATCAGCTGGACTGTCGAAATGGACAGGGCGTTCGTCGACACAAAAGGTACTTTAGCCAACGCAACCATGCTGGCGCACCCGCTGCCAGGTGCCACCATCGCCCTTACCACCGACGCGTCAGACTACGCCATCAGCGCAGTGCAGGAACAGTGGGTGCATGGGACGTGGCAACCGCTGGCGTTTTTCAGCCGTCAACTGTGGCAAAACGAACGAAAGTACAGCACCTTTGACCGGGAGTTGCTGGCCCTTTTTCTGGCCATCCGCCATTTCCGGTTCTTGCTAGAAGGACGTCTGTTCACGGCTTTTGTGGACCATAAGCCATTAACGTTCGCTATGGCCAAGACCGGCGAACCGTGGTCAGCTCGGCAACAACGTCAGCTGACGTTTATCTCAGAATTCACCACTGACATTCAGCATGTGTCCGGTAAGGACAACCTGGTGGCAGATTGCCTCTCCCGCGCGACCGTTCATGCAGTCCAGCTCGGCATCGACTATGCCCTCATGGCTGCGGATCAAGCCTCGGATCCGGAGGTCCAATCTTACAGAACCAACCCCTCTAGCCTCCAAGCGGCTGACGTCAAATTCCATGCCGCGGGCACTGCGCTACTCTGCGACGTCTCCATAGGAGATCCTTGCCCTATCGTCCTGGTCGCCTGGCGCCGAAAAGTTTTTGACGCCATACATGGGTTGTCGCACCCTGGCATGAAGGCCTCGCAACGGTTGATGTCGTGCAAATTCGTGTGGCGGGGCATGCACATGGATATTCGCGACTGGGCCAACACCTGTGTGGTCTGC
Source organism: Somniosus microcephalus (assembly GCF_052327205.1). Classification (NCBI taxonomy): domain Eukaryota; kingdom Metazoa; phylum Chordata; class Chondrichthyes; order Squaliformes; family Somniosidae; genus Somniosus; species Somniosus microcephalus. Next base: position 91,814,899 of record NC_140996.1, on the reverse strand, counting down.
CAAAAGGCCAAGGTGCAGCGTCATGTTAAGGCTCCATTGGCCACTTTCGCCGTTCCGGAACGTCGGTTTGATCATGTGCATGTGGACCTGGTGGGGCCACTTCCGTCTTCTCATGGGTTTACTCATCTTCTTACAATGGTGGACCGCGCCACTCGATGGCCAGAGGCGTTTCCTCTGTCTTCCACCACTTCCGCAGACGTCGCCAGGGCATTCATCTCCTCTTGGGTCGCCCGCTTCGGGGTACCGGCAGACGTCTCGTCCGATCGTGTGCCGTAGTTCTCTTCGGAGCTCTGGAACGCTGTGGCTCAGGGGCTCGGCGTCAAGCTACATCGCACCACTGCCTACCATCCACAGGCGAACGGCCTGTGCGAACGATTCCACAGGTCGCTCAAAGCCACACTGCGAGCCAGCCTTCAAGGCGTGGGCTGGGTGGACAGGCTTCCATGGGTCCTTTTGGGTCTTCGTACGGCACCTAAAGAAGATCTTCAATCATCCTCGGTGGAGCTTGTGTATGGCCAGCCGCTACGCGTACCAGGGGATTTCCTTCCGTCTCCAACAGAGCCATGGTCCGCGTCCAGGAGGCAGCCAGAAGTTTCGCTCCAGTGCCTACATCGCATCACGGCTTGCAGAGTTCCCACGTCCCAGCTGAGCTGAAGAACGCCGACTATGTGTTTATCCGCCACAACACTCATCGGGACCCGCTCAAACCCCCTTACACTGGTCCTTTCCGTGTGATAGAGCCGGGAGACAAATCTTTTTCGGTCGATGTTGGAGGTAAACCGGACCACATTTCGGTTGACCGGTTGAAGCCTGCTCACTTGGACCTTGACCGCCCAGTCGAGATCACACAACCACCGAAACGTGGCCGAACACCCACAGCCGCTGTGCCAGATCAAAAGCAACCGCCCGCCAGCTCGCCCGCCATCCATCAGCTTCCACTTCAAGGCTACAGAAGTCGATCTGACAGGCTTGTCAGGCCTCCTCGCCATTTTACTTTTGCTATTAAAGAAAATTCTGAGGGGGCGCATGTGGCGGAGCCACTAAGGGACTCCAATCAATTATATATAATTCCCTTTAATAATATGTTGGCTGCAGCCTGAGTCTGTATCTTTGTTTTCACTGTTTACATGTACAGAGCGCGATCACTTTAATAGCGCGGGCAAACGCGATGACATCACACCGTTCATCACGTGATCCCCCACCGGTGGGAAAAACGTGATGACGTCATGACGTCAGCCAGGGGACCGCCCTAGCAGTCCTCGTGGAGCCTCCGAACTGACTATACCCATATTCGATGTTCTGCTGTAGTTATCCATTAAACTCTGTTACTTTTCATTAAACCTCGTTGATTTGATCGCCTGAGTGGACCTCAGTCTTTTGGATAGGAACTAGACATTCCTACAACAGTCTATAAAAAGTTCTGTACAATTCTTGCTGGGCTGTTTCTTTTGCTCACTCCACAGCTGGATGAACCAGATGTTTACCCTTCATGCTCGTTACTTGCCAAGTTAGGTGCTTGAGAAATGTGGGGATAGAGGCCAGTTTACTTTCATTAAGGTATTGGGATTACACAGAAACATTGGAAGCAAAACAGATTTGGGTCTGTTAGATTGTGCAAGGAATAAAATACAAACCTTAGTATTTTTCTGTTGCATTGATAACACATCAAAATGTACAATTAACAGAATACAAAAGGGACCATACCAGGGTGCGTAGGATTACTAAAATTGTATCAGATTATATCTTTTCAGCTAGTAATAAATGTGCATTTTAAGGGACCTTTGGCCAGCCATTTGAGTACTCTTTGTTCCTTCAGTGGATAGAGAACTTCTAGCTGCTGAGTTGCCTCATTATGAGACATTTTTGGTTAATGAAAACAGAACTAGCGAAGCCATCTCCAACCATATTTGGCTATGTGGTTTGTCCTTCGCCCCTGACTTTACATCCATTCAAGGATCATTTAAATCAGTACATAACCCTGTGAGCACTGAGATTTGAATTCCTCAACTGGTTCCAATGCAGCCAGTTCCGTGCAAACAGCCATGATACTCTGAAGTCCAAGGTTCAGGTTTACATTGAGGTACGATGTTAAAACAAAAACAGTATGATGACCATTACTTAACAAGATTCAGACTTTCTTGTTTTCAGGGCAAGAAATTATCTTTTTAAAGTTATAAAAGTGGGACCATATCTGCACCCCCACACCCAGAAGAAAAACTACATTGGCAATGACATCCTTGAGAAAGTTTGTGAATAGCATGGCATGCTATGTAAACACAATGCTACTACAAGTTTGCAAGGAATCAATCCAAATGAATAAAAAATGAGATGTGGATCAATAAATGCCTAATTAGTTGTTAACGGAAAAGCTCCAATGAGGTCACGTTTAAATTAAAACTCATCCATATAATAGACAGCCATGGGTGGCACTAACAAACTGGCGTTTGCCAGACTCTGGCTTTTACGATGTTGTAAGGACTGCCAGCTACTCGCATATTGTAACTGCTTTGTGCATTGAGTGCTGTTGGAGTTTTGCTAAGTGGGAGAAAAATCATTGAAGTGTATTTTGTGAATTTTAGTGTGTTAAGAAGTCAATTATTTGAAGTAAGTTTAATTTTTTAAGGGTTTTTTAAACTCTTGGGCAGTTTAAACAGGAAGTAGAATCCGGGTATAAAAGGGGAGGGGCTAGTGCGGTGCACGGAGTGCTTTGTGCATTGAGTGCTGTTGGAGTTTTGCTAAGTGGGAGAGTTCGGATAAGTGGGAGGTGAGGGTGTGTTCCCCACTCCCAGGCTTAGACATCACTGCGGAGGCGGAGCAGCGAGACGAGTCAACCAAACAGGCTCCACAGACAGTATTCAAGGAGGAGGTTGGTGATCAGCTGGTTGGTTGGTTTTCTTCCTTCTCTTCTCTTTCATACCTTTAAGTTGGTAAGTCCTATTGAATAGTGGTGTGATATTATCATATATATCCGGGCAGGGACTTCATAACTAATAATAAGAAATTTAATTAATTATATAGAATGGAGCAGGTGATGTGTTACTGTTGCGAGATGTGGGAGCCAGTGAACCCCATTGAGGCTAACGGTGATTACATCTGCGACAAGTGTTTGCTGCTAGAGGAACTCAAGTTCCATGTTATGGAGCTTGAGACCGAGCTTCGGACACTGCGACACATCAGGGAGGGGGAGAAGTTCCTGGACTCTATGTTTCAGGAGATGGTCACACCTATGAAGTTAATTACTGCAGATGTAGTCCGTGGTCAGGGACAGGACGGTGTGACTACGAGTGAGGAAGGTACAGGGATCCAGGATGTAGTGTTGAAGGAGACGCAGCCCTTGTTCTTGTCCAGCAGGATCGAGGTTCTTACTCCCTGTGAGGGCGGGAGCGGGGACTGCAGGGAGGATGAGCAACCTGGCCACAGCACCGTGGTACAGGGGGCCATTCAAGTGGAGGGAGTAAAAAGAAATGTTGTAGTGGTAGGGGATAGTATCATTAGGGGGATAGATAGGGTTCTCTGCAGTCAAGAGCGGGAGTCCCGAAGGCTGTGTTGCCTGCCTGGTGCCAGGGTTAAGGACATCTCTTCTGGGCTGGAAAGAAACTTGCAGTGGGAGGGGGAGGATCCAGTTGTCGTGGTCCATGTTGGTACAAACGACGTAGATAGGACAAGGAAGATGGTTCTGTTAAAGGAGTATGAGCAGCTAGGGGTCAAATTAAAAAACAGAACCTCAAGGGTAATAATCTCTGGGTTATTACCTGAGCCACGAGCGAATTTGGCTAGGATAAATAAAATTAAAGAGTTAAATGCGTGGCTCAAAGACTGGTGTGGGAGAAATGGGTTTTGCTTCTTGGGACACTGGCACCAGTACTGGGACAGGAGGGAGCTGTTCTGTTGGGACGGACTCCACTTGGCCAGTGCTGGGACTAGAGTCCTGGCGAATCATATAACTAGGGCTGTAGAGAGGGCTTTAAACTAATTAGTGGGGGGGAGGTTTCTCGAGAGCAAATCATAGAAATGACAACAGAGAAGGTCATAGACTTAGGTAGCAGTGGGGGAATTAAAAAACAGAATGTGTCAGGAAGGGACAGAAGGTATGGAGTAAAAAGTAAAGTACTAAAAAGGGAAAAAACAGGAACTAAGTGTTACAAAACATATTTGAAAGTTCTTTATCTGAATGCACGTAGCATTCGTAACAAAATGAATGAGTTAACGGCACAAATAATGACATATGGGTATGATCTTGTGGCCATTACAGAAACATGGCTGCAGGGTGACCATGACTGGGAATTAAACATACCAGGTTATTTAACAATCAGGAAGGACAGGCAGGAAGGGAGAGGAGGTGGGGTGGCTATGTTAATAAAGGAAGGAATCACTATAATACAGAGAAATGATATTGGGTCAAAGGAGCAGGATAGTGAAACAGTTTGGGTGGAGGTAAGGAATAATAAGGGGAAAAAAACACTAGTGGGTGTAGTCTATCGGCCTCCGAACAGTTGCAACTCTGTTGGACGGAGTATTAATCAGGAAATAGTTGAGGCTTGTAATAAGGGAACAGCTATAATTATGGGGGATTTTAATTATCATATTAACTGGACAAATCAAATTGGGCAGAGCAGCCTTGAGGAAGAGTTCATTGAGTGTATTAGGGATGGGTTTCTTGAGCAGTATGTAACTGAACCGACCAGGGGGCAAGCAACCTTAGATTTGGTCCTGTGTAATGAGACAGGATTAATTAAAAATGTCCTAGTAAAGGATCCCCTTGGAATGAGTGACCATAACATGGTTGAGTTCCATATTCAATTAGAGGGTGAGAAGGTTGGATCTCAAACAAGCGTGCTGAGCTTGAATAAAGGAGACTATGAAGGTATGAGAGCGGAATTAATTAGAGTGGACTGGGAAAATAGATTAAAGGGTAAGACGGTACATGACCAGTGGTGTACATTTAAGGAGTTATTTTACAACTTCCAAGAAAAATATATTCCACTGAGGAAAAAAGGGTGTAAAAGAAAAGATAGCCATCCGTGGCTAAGTAAAGTAATTAAGGATAGTATCCGACTAAAAGCAAGGGCATATAAGGTAGCCAAATCTAGTGGGAGGATGGAAGATTGGGAAGTCTTTAAAAGACAGCAAAAAATAACAAAAAGATTGATTAAGAAAGGGAAGATAGATTATGAAAGTAAATTAGCAAAAAATATAAAAACAGACAGTAAAAGTTTCTATAGTTATATAAAAAGAAAAAGGGTGGCTAAAGTAAATGTTGGTCCCTTAGAGGATGAGACCGGGAAATTAATGGTGGGAAACATGGAGATGGCAAAAACACTGAACAATTATTTTGTATCAGTCTTTACAGTAGAGGACACTAAGAATATCCCAACACTGGACAAACAGGGGGCTCTAGGGGGGGAGGAACTCAATACAATTAAAATCACTAAGGAAGTGGTACTTGGTAAAATAATGGGACTCAAGGCGGATAAATCCCCTGGACCTGATGGCTTGCATCCCAGGGTCTTGAGGGAAGTAGCGGTAGGGATTGTGGATGCATTGGTAATAATTTTCCAAAACTCACTGGACTCAACAAAGGTCCCGGCAGATTGGAAAACTGCTAATGTAACACCATTATTTAAAAAGGGCAGTAGGCAGAAGGCTGGAAACTATAGACCTGTTAGCCTAACATCTGTGGTTGGTAAAATGTTAGAGTCCATTATTAAGGAGGCAGTAACGGGACATTTGGATAAACATAATTTAATAGGGCAAACTCAGCATGGTTTCATGAAGGGGAAGTCATGTTTAACAAATTTGCTTGAGTTTTTTGAGGAAGTAACATACAGGGTGGATAAAGGGGAACCAGTGGACGTAGTGTATTTAGACTTCCAAAAGGCATTTGACAAGGTGCCACACAAAAGATTATTGCTCAAGATAAAAAATCACGGGATTGGGGGTAATATTCTGGCATGGGTGGAGGATTGGCTCTCTAACAGAAAGCAGAGAGTTGGGATAAATGGTTCGTTCTCAGATTGGCAACCAGTAACTAGTGGTGTTCCGCAGGGGTCAGTGCTGGGTCCCCAACTCTTTACAATCTACATTAACGATTTGGAGGAGGGGACCAAGTGTAACATATCAAAGTTTGCAGATGATACAAAGATGGGACGGAAAGTAGTGAGTGAGGAGGACATAAAAAACCTGCAAAGGGACATAGACAGGCTAAGTAAGTGGGCAGAGATTTGGCAGATGGAATACAATACTGGAAAGTGTGAGGTTATGCACTTTGGCAGGAAAAATCATAGAGCAAGTTATTATCTTAATGGCAAGAAACTGGAAAGTACTGTAGTACAAAGGGATCTGGGGGTCCTGGCGCACGAAACTCAAAAAGTTAGTATGCAGGTGCAGCAAGTGATCAAGAAGGCCAATGGAATGTTGGCTTTTATTGCTAGGGGGTTGGAATATAAAAACAGGGAGGTATTGCTGCAGTTGTACAAGGTATTGGTGAGGCCGCACCTGGAATACTGCATACAGTTTTGGTGTCCATACTTAAGAAAAGACATACTTGCTCTTGAGTCAGTACAAAGAAGGTTCACTCGGTTAATCCCGGGGATGAGGGGGTGGTCATATGAGGAGAGGCTGAGTAGATTGGAACTCTACTCATTGGAGTTCAGAAGAATGAGAGGCGATCTTATTGAAACATATAAGATTGTGAAGGGGCTTGATCGGGTGGATGCGGTGAGGATGTTCCCAATGATGGGTGAAACTAGAACTAGGGGGCATAATCTTAAAATAAGGGGCTGCTCATTCAAAACTGAGATGAGGAGAAACTTCTTCACTCAGAGGGTGGTAGGTTTGTGGAATTTGCTGCCCCAGAAAGCTGTGGAAGCTACATCATTAAATAAATTTAAAACAGAAATAGATAGTTTCCTAGAAGTAAAGGGAATAAAGGGTTACGGGGAGCGGGCAGGAAATTGGACATGAGTCTGGGTTCGGAATGGTCATGGCCCTGTGGGTAGTGGAGCGGGCCCAGGGGCCGTGTAGCCTTGTTCTGCTCCTACTGTGTTCTAATTCTGTTAGATTTCAGGAGATGGTTTTATTCCTGTTCCTGGCTGGGGTGGAGATCGCCTTTACAGAAGGTAAGTACTGTAGAAAATATAGGGACAGAGTGATCTCCTGGAAGAATTTCGATCGCCTAGATGGGTCGGAGAGGAATTTCCCAGATTTTTTTCTCCCAAATTGGCCATTGGGTCTTTATCTGGTTTTTCGCCTCTCCCGGGAGATCACATGGGTTTGGGTGGATGCAGAGTGATAGAAGATTTGAGGTTAGGATCAGATCAGCCATGATCTTATTGAATGGTGGAGCGGGCTCGGGGGGCCGATTGGCCTACTCCTGCTCCTATTTCTTATGTTCTTATGTTCTTATAAGCTGGTTAAGATTATTTAGTTTCACTGCAAGATGCATCTTGTGAGTATGGTAACTTAGCACCATTCAGTACATTTGTAGATGTATCTACTAATTATTATTGAGGAATAACTTCATTACTTGTCCTATGACTTCCCCAGATAATACACTGCCAATACGTGGATCTTGTATATTCCTGTACATTTCAGTCATACTGCACATTGGCTGGATAGACTTGCCTTAGGTCAACTGGGGAAGGAGCTGATTAATTGAGCATGGGTATGGATGAAGTTTAGACAACATGTAACCTGCTGAAATGTTAATGTGGGTAATGGGAACTCCCTGGAGCAACTGGGAACTCCCTGGTCATCCAATGATCCTGGAGTTCCTTCGCTTGGCGGGGATAGCAGATTGTGCTAGAGCAGTATTGCAAACTGCTGGAGGGGGACCCACATCTACTGGCACCTCCTCATGGCACCTCTTCAAGAGCCCATGCCAATAAGTGAATTTTTTTTACATTTGTTGTTAGCAGTGTGGAGATGCATCATATCTGATGGATATACTTTCTAGCTGCTTGAAATGAGAACTGGATGAGTTTGACGGTTGTTACGGGTCTTTACTCTGCTGGAAAGTAAGCACAGGGCCTGAATTGAGGGATTGGTGAGGAACATGACTTTCAGTGGCCTTCTGGAACATTGTAGACAGGGATATGACCAGAATACGTGCAACAGTGTTCCTGTTTGACTATTATTCCACCAGCTCTTTTTTGTCAAGGCTAGCTGGTATTTGTAGTTTGTGTGGGACAAGGTATTTTTAACTGACCTTATTTTATTCTGCTGTAGTGAGAGACTGCAGAAGTTATCCTCTCTGCCTTCTTCCAGTACCCTTGCTTGTGAGTGTCTCAGACTTTAGTACCGGTAGCTATGTAACCTCTCATATTGGCAGAGGATAGTATGAAGTATGAGGAGGTGTGTCTGCAGGGATGCTTTGTGATATTTTAAATGAGGCTGATCTGTGCTCAATTTTGGCAAGTATGATTGAATCCTGAAGATACGAACAAATCTGAAGTGGTGAAAAAAATCCTACTGTGCAATGTGGAACTTGATGACAATCTGTTGAAAGGTCATTGTCCACTCTAACTGGAGCATCTTGCCTAGTTGAATAATGCCCTTCTTATGCCATGCCTTCAAACCACACCCAGTAAGGACCTCTGGGAAGTTGCTATTGCAGCTCAGTGGGAAGAAGTCTGACAGATGCAAGAGACTCTTTAATGCAATGCAGACCTCGCCCCAAGCTGCCATTGTTAGTGACACTATAGGATGTTTCTGTGGTACTGTTGGTCTTTTCTAATAGTCTGTGAGCGGAGGCAATGTATCAGGGTAGTAACCACCTCAATGTCCAGCCAGAAATTTTCTTTTGCTTTAGGCAATGATTAATGCTCAAAATATGAATGTGTTGACAGTAATCAACATTTTTAGAGCCAAGATATAATCCAAATTCTTAATTTAAAAATTTGATTTAAAGATATGTATAAATCTAATCTTATCATCACAATATCAATATGTTAATCACATTTTCTTAGTCCAGAAAGATGCACTCTCCAATCTAGATATCTCAAAACTGTATGATTGAATAGTTTGTTAGGAGTTACCTCTCTCCACGTTTAATGTCGCTTTACGATTACAACCACACACAGCACATTACATTGAATGTGTGCAATCCAAAGTATGGTAACAGTAAGCTGAGGTGGGGGGAGGGGTTAGTGTAGAAGAAGAGAAAGGGCAGAATTTGAAATAGCCAGTGTATGGAAAGCACAAACAGCAACAACAAAAGCTGTTGCTTACCTATGGACATGATCCCTGACAGGTAGGTTTGCCAACTCTGGTTGGAGGTGTTCCTGGAGATTCAATCATGTGACATTCTGATCACATGACAACTGACCATGTGATGCCTGAGCTCATGACATCTGATCACATGACTGCCACAAATATTATTGCATTGACTTTATACAGGTTGGGTCTCCTGTAGTTGAGTATTTTGGCTTGTGATTTCATGCCAGCAGCTGTTGTGCAACAAGTTCCAAGAACCAGAAGGCCACCGTGGGCAGGCAAAGAAGGGAAACTGAGAGTGGGGACGAGCGGAAACCAAAGGTGGGGGAGCAATTCATAGAAGGGAAGCCAGAGGTGGGAGGAACTTTGATTCCACCAGTCACTAATGATAACTCACTGAAATTGTACAGATAACTAATATTAATAGTGGTAACAATCAGATTCCCCTCATAACCAACAGTATTACAATAACTCACTGATAATCTATATGCAACTGGTAGTCTTCTTCTTATCGTGTCCACGGACAGTCTATACATAGCCCAGCCAGAACTGGACACATTTTTGCGCCTTGTTGTTGGATTCGGCAAGATCTGCAACAGTGCAGGGTTCCTCTAATGATGGGCATTGCAGGAGATGTTGCATATTCTGTGCCTCAGTTCCACATTCACAAGTTGTCAGGCTGGTTGAATATCCCCATTTGCTTAGTGACACCTTTGAGCAACCTACACCGGTCCTAAGTCTGTTAAGGCACTTCCAGATTGCTCAGTTGCAATTAGCTCCTGGGGGAAGGCTTTCATCAGGTAAAATTTCCATCGCTGGGGGTTGTTCAAGACTGGCGAGCCGGTCTTTCCACAAGGCGATGCGGGCTTCAGATGAGGTTGATTGTAATGAAACAACACTGTTCATGAAGCTCTTCCTTGACTTTAGGCAGCTGGGTGTAGGTGTATGACAATGCAGAGGGTGCCTCTCACCTGATGTTTGACGGAGTCGCTCTTTCTTGATGGCTACCATTCTTCTTATATCAGGGGGAGCGATACCCGCCAGGATATATAGGCTGTTGGTGTTTGTTGGTTTTAAGCAACCTGTGATAAATCGGCAGCTTGCATTCAGAACGGCATCCATCTTCTTGGCATGAGTAGACCTTTCCCATGCAGGGCTGGCGTATTCGGCAGTGGAATAGCAAAGAGCAAGTGCACTGGTTCACAATGTTTTCGGGCTTGCTCCCCATCTTGTGTTAGTGAGCTTATTCAGGATGTTGTTTTGTGCGCTCACTTTTGTCCTGATATCTGTAACTAGTAGTAATCCTATAACCCGCTGATATTTACCCTGAAACCAGAGCTAGAATCTCCCTGCACTGCAAAACGTACAGTCAGGAGCCCCAGTTGATACCACTTCTAACTGTCCCGATCTCTCTCCCAGTCTCTTTGGACTCTGGTTTTGTGTGAAGATGACAATTCTGAGCTGGCAACCTCCGTCAGAGCTGACCTGTACTTGGACTTCACACGTCAAGCCAGCTGGTACAAACCAAACCGAGAGGTTGTACAAATGGCAATGTAGGGGGGCATCTTTTAACTGGTTTAAGGTAATTTACCTGGTCTGCAGCCTTTGCCTGCACTCTGACCAATTCCAATCTTTTACCTGGTTTACGGTAATTCACCTGGTCAGGCAGTCTTTTGCTGCTACACTGTAAACCAATTGCCAAACAGCGGTTTTGAATCGCTACCCCACCTTCCAGTTCTGACTGGAGGGCTTATAATTAATGATATATTAAAAACGGACAAGTGGTTTTGATGTGAGAAAGTCAACTTTTATTAAACTAAAGAAACTATAATCAAATGTTAAACTATACCACACGAACACAGTAATTACAGTAAAATGCTTAAATGGGGGAAGGTAGATGGCAAAAACGAGGGATAAGTGACTGCAATGTTGATTAAACAATCTTAGCAATATCCCCTTAATTACCACCCCCTAACTAGGTTGCCTTGCTGAGGAGCCAGAAAACCTGCTCACCTGTGGTCCAGCGAAGTAAGAGAGAGATAGCTTCTCAGGAGCTATCTTTATACCTTGTGAGCTCCTGCTGTTTTGCTGTCTGCAAAATTCGCGCCCAAAGTTCCAATACACAAGAGAAACGCTGTGATTGGCTGATTCAAAGTGGTTGTCATGGGTTAATGTTTCTGCACTGTGGGGCCGAAATGTTCCCGCCCACATCCGGAGCTCACCTGGGCTAAAACAAAAGGGAATCCAACTGCCCTATTGTTCAGAATGATGGGTGATTCAAAACCTCATTCATACTGATCTGTTCCATAACAAAAGTCCGTTCCATGGCTTCAGTATCTCCATTGTGTGTGAGTGCTTTGAATGGGTTTAAATTTCTGTGTACACAGAGCCGATTGTTCTTGCAGTTAGTCTCAAGTGGTTGTAATCCCTTATGTCAGTAAACAACATTGATTGCTTAGAAGGGAACCTCCCTTTGATTGGCAGGTCTTACTCACAGCCACTGCTAGATCCTCCCACACAGACATACTCGAAGTTGCTAGCTGCTTTCTTTTGTCTTTTGGCCATGCTTTCTGATGGCCATTTTCAAACCTCTTTGGAATATACACAGGTCGAAACTCAGAGGTACTGTGGTGATTATTCTTGTTTTATAAGAAGCATTGTAATTGGTTGCCTGTTTTCCTGCCTTGAGATATATGCTGTAAACTTATTGGTTAGTTGATGTCATGTGACCGGTGGTGGCCATCTTAAATTCAGTTCTCCACAGTTTGGTGGAGACTGGGGCCTAGAAATTCAGTGCCCTTAGCACTGATTTTGCGGCGCTAGAGGGCCTAGCGCTGCAATTGGCGCCGGTTCCTAAATTGCCTGGCGCCCTTCCGCGGCGGTAGACCGGTAGCGCTGCGCCAACACCGATGACATCATCGGTGTGCGCAGCGTCCCGGTTGCCGTGGTAACCCGGCCCCAAGCCGAAATTCAGTTGCGGCCGCCTCGCCAGTGGCAGCCGCAACTAAGACTCCGGCAAACGAGTGTTGCCGGAGTCTGCACCGGCGCTTTAAGGAGGCACGGCGGCCGGCCGCTTTCCCGCCGGCCGCCTGCCCGCAGCTCCCTCCCCGGACTTCGCCCCCCCCCCCCGGAACAGATGCAAGCCCGGCACTTGTCCGAGGTGCCGGGCTCATTTTTGAAGAGATTTGCGCGGGCCGCGGCCGGGTGCAGGCAGCTCCTCCTTAACGGAAGGAGGAGGCCTGCACTTCCCGAGCCTGCCGCACCGCAGCGGGTGCCGCAGCGCCGGAATAGCGCCGCAATGCGGCGCGTTGCGCCAGTTTTCAGGCGCTAAAACCCTTCAGTAGCGCCGGCAGCCGTTTGGGCGCGGCGCTACTGAATTTTTGGCGCGCGCAAAGGGACTTAGCGCCGGCGCTAACTTCCGGCGCTAAAGCCCTGGCGCAGCGCAAAGTCAATTTCTAGGCCTGGGTGTTTAATATGTACTGCTGGTTTTTTAAGGTTAATAAAGCCTAGCTTTTGAAAGGCAACCTACTCTTCATTTCAATTTATTAACCTTTTGCTATAATGGAATGATATCTTCGACCGGAACGATTAATGCTGACCCTAATTCTGCAGGAGTGGATGATCAATGGAAACATTGGTATTGTACATTTAAAAACTTTTTGGGTGTGTTGGATCAGCAATCTCTAAAGTTGGATATACTAATCAACTACATTGCTCCGGATGTGTACAAGTATATTTTGGACTGTGAAACTTATGAATTGGCTATTGCTACGTTGAAATTTTTTTTTGTTAAACCCAAAAATGAGGTATTTGCACGTCATCTTTTATCTGCCCGTAGGCAGCAGGCAGGAGAATCCTTGAATGCTTATTTACAGGCACTCCGGCGCCTTGGTGCTAACTGTAATTATAAGGCTGTGTCTGCAGAAGAACATAAGGAAGAGTCGGTATGGGATGCATGTATTAATGGATTACTGTCTAGATCAATTCGTCAGCGGTTATTAGAAAATAAGACCTTGGAACTTAAGAGTGCTTTTGAGCAAGCCTCTACATTGGATTTGGCTCAGAGAAGTTCGGATTCTTATGCTCTTTTTGATTGGCCTGCGACCGTGGTTTCGGCAGTTCCGGATGAAAAGGAATTATGTGGACTTAATAGGAGTAGTTTACCAGATTCCGAAACAGTTTCTACTTCGGCAGCTGTTGCCTCTAGGATTCAGAAGTGTTATTTTTGCGGGAACGCCCGGCACCCTCGTCTGAAGTGCCCTGCCCGGGAGGCTGTGTGTAGTAAATGCGGCAAGGGAGGTCATTACGCACGTGTTTGCAAATCGGTTGCCTCCTCTGCGACCATTCAGCCTTTAGATAGGGCATTTATTGCATCAGTTTCTGCCGCCTTTGCCCATGGCTTAAACAAGGCTATAGTTATGGCCCAAGTTAATGGGTTAGAAGTGAAGGCCCTTATAGATACGGGCAGTACTGAGAGCTTTATAAGTCTTCAGTTTGTGAGTGAGAAGCGTTTGAAAATTTCGCCTGTTTCCTATCAGGTGTGTATGGCTCAGACGACTCTCACCTCACAAGTAGCTGGTTGTTGCCTTGTGAAATTAATTCTCCTAGGTAATACGTATACTGATATACACCTATCTGTTCTGCCTAATCTCTGTGCGGATATTTTGATTGGTCATTATGTGCTTCAATTACATGAGTCTCTCAGTCTTTCTTTCGGAGGAACTAAGCCACCTTTGTCTATTTGTGGATTAACTTCTTTATCTATTTCTCCATTATCACTTTTTTCCAATTTGATGCCGGACTGTAAGCCAATTGCTTCCAAGTCAAGAAGGTATAGCAGTCAGGATAAAGAATTTATTCATTCTGAAGTTCAACGTCTTTTATCGGAAGGAATCATTGAACCTAGTTTTTCGCCCTGGTGGGCACAGGTTGTTGTCACCACTAATGAGAGACATAAGAAGCGAATGGTGATAGACTACTCTCAAACTATTAACAGGTATACTCAATTAGATGCGTACCCCCTGCCTAAGTTTGATGAGCTTATCAATAAAGTATCTCAATATAAGCTTTTTAGCACTATTGACCTGAAGAGTGCTTATCATCAGATTCCTATCGCTAAGAGGGACCAACCATATATGGCCTTTGAAGCTGGCGGAAAGCTGTACCAGTTTTGCCGAGTACCATTCGGTGTTACTAACGGTGTCGCCTGTTTTCAACGGGCAATGGATGCTTTTATAAGTGATAACTCTCTCTCTGACACCTTTTCATATTTAGATGACATCACGGTGTGTGGCAAATCAAGGGTGGAGCATGATTTTAATTTAGAAAGATTCCTTCAAGCTGCGGAAAAAGTTGGCTTAACTTTCAATAAAGAGAAGTGTATCTTTTCGACCACCGAGGTAAATTTACTGCGGTATATTATCTCGGGAAACAAGATTAAACCAGATCCAGAGTGGCTGCGACCACTGATTGATTTACCTTGCCCTACTAATTCTAAGGCTTTGCAACGAGTTGTTGGACTGTTTTCTTATTATTCTAATTGGATTGCAAACTTCTCGCAGAAGATCCGGCCCCTTATTCAGGTTATGACATATCCTCTATCATGGGAGGCCAGGATGTGTTTTGATAATCTTAAAAAGGATATCCTTGGAGCAGTTGTGCATTCTATTGATGAGCAGGTTCCCTTTGTGATTGAGATGGATGCTTCCGATTTTGCAATTGGGGCTACTCTGAACCAAAATGGAAGACCTGTGGCCTTTTTCTCACGTACTTTGAACAATAGTGAGAAGAGACATTCATCAATAGAGAAAGAGGTGTACGCAATAGAAGCACTGCGTAAATGGAGACATTATTTATCTGGGCGACATTTTACGTTGGTAACTGACCAAAAATCTGTGTCCTTCATGTTTGATGTCAAACATTTTGGAAAGATTAAGAATGATAAAATAATGAGGTGGAGGATTGAGTTGGCATGCTACCATTTTGATATAGTTTATCGTCCGGGGAAGGATAATGTTGCCGCTGATGCGCTGTCGAGGGCTTATTGTTCTGTGATTCACGGAGATACACTTATTAATCTTCATAATGCTTTGTGCCATCCTGGTGTTACGAGGATGATACACTTCGTACGCAGTAAGAATTTGCCCTTTTCAGTTGAAGACGTCAAGCGGATGATTTCATCATGCTCTGTCTGCGCCTGGTGTAAACCAAATTTCTTTAAGCCTCAACGAGCTCATCTTATAAAGGCTACTTCTCCCTTTGAACGTCTGAGCGTTGATTTTAAGGGGCCTCTTCCTTCAACGACTCAGAATCGATATATATTTACTGTTGTGGATGAGTTTTCAAGGTTCCCTTTTGCTTTTCCTTGTGCAGATGTATCAGCTGCTACAGTTATCAAATGTCTGACTCAACTTTTTGTCATCTTTGGGATGCCTTCGTATATCCATTCGGATCAGGGAAGTTCTTTATGTCTTCCCAGTTGAAGGAATACCTCCAGAGTCGGGGAATTTCTACTAGCAGAACTATCCCGTATAATCCCCAGGGTAATGGACAGTGCAAATGATACAATGGGGTGATCTGGAAGGCAGTTATGTTGGCTTTGACATCCCGGAACCTTAAGAATACACAGTGGGAAATGGTATTGCCTGATGCCCTGCATTCTATTAGATCATTGTTTTCAACGGCTACTAATGTGACTCCCCATGAAAAGCTCTTCAACTATCCACGGAGATCCACTACGGGATATTCGGTACCTTCATGGCTTACTATGCAGGGACCTGTGCTGCTCCGACGCCATGTTAGACTGTCAAAGTATGATCCTTTAGTGGAGGAGGCGGAGCTATTGGAGGCAAATTCCCAATATGCTCACATTCGATTCCAAGATGGGAAAGAAAGTACGGTTTCAGATAAAGACTTAGCTCCTTGTGGTGGCCAGCCCTCTTCTGAGGACATTAACAATAGCCATAATTCAGATAATGTTGATGTCGTCACAGATACTACGAATATTTCTAATCCTATTGCAGACACTTACAATTCTCTTAGTCTGCCCCCGATGGATGTTCATGACCCTCCCAGTTTACCTTCTAATGGGACTTCCAATCCAGATACCGTTGATAATCGGGATATTGATAGCCTCCCTGCAGAAGATATTTCTGTGTCTCCTGGTGTGGGAGGGCAAGGAACTCCACCAAGGCTAAGAAGGTCGACACGAACAAGATATCCGGTCGATCGATTAAAAATGGACTTTTAAAATAATTTAATAGTAAAATTTTAAAATTGTTGAAGGTATTATACATGTATTGTTTTAGTTATAAATAATTAATTGTAAACTGTAAAGGCTACTTAGGTTGAAGTATATTTTAAAAGGAGGGGTGAATGTGGTGATTATTCTTGTTTTATAAGAAGCATTGTAATTGGTTGCCTGTTTTCCTGCCTTGAGATATATGCTGTAAACTTATTGGTTAGTTGATGTCATGTGACCGGTGGTGGCCATCTTAAATTCAGTTCTCCACAGTTTGGTGGAGACTGGGTGTTTAATATGTACTGCTGGTTTTTTAAGGTTAATAAAGCCTAGCTTTTGAAAGGCAACCTACTCTTCATTTCAAGTGCCATTTTAAATAAAACGTAATGTCTTAGATCCTGATGTTGCCCAAGTGCTGCTCTGCTCAATGCAGCTTTTCAAAATTCTGGGTATGTTTTAAAAACACTGTCCTACCCAGAGGCAATTCAAAACACATGATTCTTCATCCACGATGTGGACCAATATTTTTCAATCTTCAGGGAAAATAGGGGAATTTTGCAAACCCCTACAGCAGCGAGCTCAGTCTTTGGGGTACTTCCCACCATTTCTAAACCACTCCCTGAGCTTGGACTTAATAAAGGAAAGTTTTCATAGCATTATATAAATTACAGCACAGGAGGAGGCCATTTGCACCTCCCCCCCACACCACCCGGTGTTAACGTTCTCTCCTGTAACGCCATTCCACCCAAGTCTTTTTATATTCCTCCTTTTCAAATATTTATCCCATTCCCTTTGAAATACATTTTTAGTCTCTATTTAAATAGTTGTGTATGGTGAAATATCCCATGGTCTAATAGGCCTCAGTGCAAAAACCTTCATTCTCCCTTCCTCCTTGGTTCCACTAGTGAGAATCCTTGGTCTCTGTTCCCTAGTTCCCCATTCGCCCACCAGTGTAAATAATCTTTCACTATTAACCCAGAGTAAAGTCCCCAGGTTTCATGCACCCCTTTATGGGCTGCTTCTCACTCAGTGCCACTCCCAATCACGACATTGCTGCTTTTGCTCTCGGCTCTGCAGGAAATGTTAGGCCCCATGCCCACCCCATTTCCCAATCTCTCTCTTTTCCCCCATCCCCTTGCTCGCCCATTCCCCAGTCTCCATCTCTCCACCCAATCCCCCAGACCCCTGGATTCCTTTCTCCCCATCCCTCATTCCCCAGTTTTATGAGCCCTTATTCCCCAGTCTCCATCTCTCCCTGATTTCACCCAGACTCCCCATTCCGCAATCTCCCCATTAACCAGTCTCCCTTTGACCCATCGATTTCCCCAGTCTCCATATCTCCCGATTCCCCAGTCTCCCTTACCCACAGATTTTTCCCTCAGTCTTCCTCTCCCCCAACCCCCATTCCTCATCTCCCCCTCTTCCCCCCACTCTCGTGAATTACAAGCGCAACCCCCACACAATTTCAGAGACTCCCCGATTGCTGAGACGCCACCGAATGCCGACACCCCAGTTCCCAATTCCTCAGTCCCATTCTGACTGCTCTCCACGTGCGGCTCTCTCGGACTTCGTTAACAGCAGCCGGTGCAGGGGTTTGATTTTAATGGAGGAGGCAGGATGGGGTCGGGTTGCTTGTGGTAGGTCCATGGAATATGCTGCCCCAAAAAGCTGTAGAAGTTACATCATTACATAAATTTAAAACAGAAATAGACAGTTTCCTAGAAGTAAAGGGAATTAAGGGTTACGGGGAGCAGGCAGGAATTTGGACATGAGTCTAGGTTCGGATCGGACATGGCCCTGTGGGTAGCGGAGCGGGCCCAGGGGCCATGTAGCCTGATCCTGCTCCTATTTCATGTGTCTAATTCTGTTAGATTCAGGAGATGGTTCTGTGATAGTAGATTGGCGGGTAGGATCAGATCAGCCATGATCTTATTGAATGGCGGAGCAGGCTCGAGGGGCCGATTGGCCTACTCCTGCTCCTATTTCTTATGTTCTTATGTTCTTAAGTTCTTGGTGGGCAGGTTCCGGTGCTGCTGCTGGTTTAATTCACTCCAGCTATGCAATTTTAATTCAATTGGCCTATTAAGCCCCGGCGGGCACACTGGCAACTGCAATGAGTGGGAGCGGGTCTGTTGAGGTCATTGCTGCAGTGGTTCTTAAGGGGCCCAGTTAGTCCCATCCTCTCATTTTTGCTTTTGGCTGCAGTTTCGATGGTCCCTGGCTGCAATGAGTGCTGGCAAATCAAAGGCTGCTCCCAGATTCGATGAGGACTCCCTCCAAGCTCTTGTGGAGGGAGTAAGAGGGCGCAGGGACATCCTGTTCCCTCGCGATGGCTGGAGGAAGCCTTCTCAGCAAACCTGGCTGCACATTGCTGAGGAGGTCAGCACAATGTCTGTCTGTTCACGCACCTGGATCCAGTGCCGGAAACGATTTAATGATCTTCTGCGATCATCAGAAGCGAATATCACATCACACTTACCTTCACTCTGCTTCCCTCCTCTTCTCATCACCAGCACTCTGCTTTGTAAGCCTGCTCCTCCACATCCCAACTTACCCTTACTTCCCTTGCACCCTTACATATCCATGTCTATCTGTACTGAATCACTTCACATTCCTACTATACAGACCTCACACTCGCTCTCACTGTTATGCAATCACAACAACTAACAATACACAGGATGACTCCTTCCTCTTGCCACCTCACTCCATCTTGGTCTCCCTCTGAGCTTCTATCTTCTGGATTCTTCGCCCTCACTCCATCACTCTCGCTGAAACTCAATTTGTGTCCCTCCTTGCAGGAAAAGGTAGATAGCCCAGAATAAGAGGGAGAGATACAAGACAGGAGGAGACCCTCCATCCCTCGCTACACTTAAATTGGCTGAGGACTCTGCTTACAAAATTGTGGGAGGTGGCGAGGAACTGGACGTGGGGGACGGAGGGATGGGCGCAGTTGCGGAACCTGGTGACAGAATGCATTTTCAATCCCTTCTATTAAGATTTCATGATTGACTGCAATGGCATATGTTGCTCATACAGATTGACTTCTGATCATCTGCAAAATAGGATGTGTCCGCTACCTCAAAACCTGATGTCTAACTCATGCCTTTACTCTCCCACAGGACCATCAAGCGCCCCCCTCCCCACTGTCCAGGAGGAAGAGCCGGATGAATCCTCAGAGGAACCTGCAGCCTCTGAGGGAGCAGCATCACCAGGACTCAGCGCACTCAGCACCAGCGCAGAAACGCACACCTCGGTGGGTTGTTCGTGACATAGAGTAGTGTTGTCACCTGGTGTATCACAGCTCACAAGAGAGCATCAGCAGATGGTGGAGACAGTGACAGCGGTGGAAAGTCCTCGTCGGAGGTCGCAGGACGCTCCTAGCTCAGATCAGCTGCATGTAGATGTGTCTCTGGGGCCGTCCAGAAAGAGAGCGGTGCTGGAACTCCAGGAACAAGTACAGGAGTCTCTGACAGGGTTTGCATCCAGGGTAACTGCGAGTGTGGAGAAAATGGAGGAGTCCATCTCAAACATGAGCACTGCCTTTCTGGAGACAATGGCGCATGAACGTGCCGCCATGGAGAGGGTGGCCACCTCCTTGGAGGACATAACTCGCCAGACACAACAGAGCATGGTGACTCTTCTAAAGAGATGATCAGCTATGGAGGATAGATGGGCATCTATTGAGGAGAGACACCAGAGGTACATGGACATCCCCATTATGAGGACTGTCAGTACTGAGATGGATCCTCATGGCCCACTGAGGTGCAGCAGGTTGCTCTCCAGCCACTTGCTAGCAGTGAATTGCGCGTGACCCATGATAGGGATGTTGGTGCCACACAACAAGGAAGTGTGGGCTCCTCTCCAAGCATTCACACGACCATGCCACTGCAGAGCCCTCAGTCATAGCACCAGGTTCCTCACCCAACTGCGATGGCCGTCTCAGCCCCTGCACAGCCGTAGGAAGAGCAGACTGTGGGGGAGCCCTCACAGGCTCCCAAACCCAGAGGATGCCCGCCAAAGGTGTCTAAGCAGGCGCAGCACCAAAGTGAGCTGATACCTCTACATCTGTTGAAGCCACAGGGGAAGCATCATGTAGGAGCACGCGTAAGAGGAAATTAAAGCGCAAATAGTCACAAGGGTAGTCATTCGGGTGCTTTATAGTGTTAAATATCGAGTGTCATCCTTTTGTGATGTAATTAGACAAAAGTGATGGCAAAGAGTTGAGGTTCTGGCCTATGTGTTCTGGGAAATGGAAGTTCAAGAGTGAGGCTCAGGGCTAATTCCATTTATAATGATGGTGGTTTTGAGAATGTCGGCCTTATGTTCATCTGCATCTGCCAGTCACCTGTGTTTGAAGTGTAAGCTTATGCGAATCTGGCATGGATGAGTGCCTCCCTTGCCAGACGGCCAACAGTGTGGTTGCGTGCGGCGGCATTGCCCACATCCGGCCCTGCAATGCATGGCTCCCCATCCTCCTCCTCATGCTCCTCCTCATCTTCCTCTTCCTCCGAGGATGCTCTGTGCTGAGCCACTTGTTCGTCTGGCAGCACTAAGCCGCGCTGCTGTGTGATGTTGTGCAGGGCACAGCAGACCATGATGATTCTGGACACCCTGGCTGGTGCATACGGCAGGGCTCCACCAGATCTGTCCAGGCATCAGAAGTGCATTTTGAGCAAGCCGATGGTTTGCTAGATGAAGCTTCTGGTGGATAATTGACTCCGATTGTAGCGCTCCTCAGCCTTGTTTGTTGGCCTCCTCATCGGTGTCATAAGCCACTTTTTCAGGGGCTAGCCCTTGTCGCCAAGTAGCCATCTGGAAAGTTGGGTTGGCGGATGGACGAGCTGAGTCACAGTAGACTGCCGCCAGATGAAGGAGTCATGCAACTGCCAGGGTACTTTGCGCAAACATGCATGATGATCTTCCTGTGGTCACACACCAGCTGGACATTCAGGGAGTGGAATCCCTTGCGGTTAACAAATACAGCTGGGTTGTGATAGGGGGCCCTAATGGCTACATGTGGGCAGTCTATGATGCCCTGCATCATTGACAAGCCTGCCATATTGGCAACGCCAACCGCACACACCATCACACTTAGGCCATTCGTGGAGAAGTGGATGTAATTGTGCGCCTTTGCGAAGAGGGCATCGGTGACCTGTGTGATGCAGGTATGTGCGGCCGACTTGGAGATGCCGCTGATGTCTGCAGTTGATCCCTGGAAGGTGCCCAAAGCAAAGAAGTTGAGTGCGGTGGTGACTTTGACAGCCACTGGTAAGGAGTGTCCACATGCTCCTCTGGGCTCCAGGTGTTGGTGCAGCATTGTGCAGATGCCAGCGATTACGTCTCTCAAAAGTGTCAGCCTCCTTTGGCACTGCTGCTCAGTCATGCTGAGGAAGCTGATCCTCTGCCTGTAAACCCTGTGTTGGGGGTATCTCCTGCGGTGAGGTGCAGCCCTGCGCTGACGCCATCCACCCTGTGCAGCATCAGGTGGGTGAGGAGGAGGTTGGCGCTCCTGGTGCTGGTGCTACTGTTGTGGCTGGTTGTGGTGCTGCTGCCGCTGCTCTTCCTCAGTATCTGACGACCAGGATGAGAGAAAATAAATAGTTCCCATACACTTGCTATAGATTCCAGTTGCGGCAAGAAGCTTGCAATCGCACAGTCAAAGTGGCCTGAGATTATTCCAATCAGATCACATTGCAGATGGCTGTCAGCTTGAACTGTCACAAGGTCTGTAGAGTTGTAGACTCTGCAAAAGTTGTGGCATTTGAATGCCCACCATGTTGCAGGAGTGCTTTTAAGTGGCTGCAGCAATTGACAACAAATCATGTCCTCGAGCAACCCGACTCATTGCAGCTGGTGTGTTTCTCAGACGACGGGAAACAGGAGCCAAAAGCACCAAAATCGGAATCACAGATTAAAATAGGATTATCCAGGCAGTTAACAAGCTGCTAACTGCCTGTCCCACCGTTTGTTGTTGGGTCAGTTCAGGAGCGGGTGACCCGACACTTGCGAAAATCGCGTGGAGGCGGGTTTGCATCCCACCGGCAGTTTTTCCGATTTTTAGGCCCGATCCGTCTCTAAACCCGCCCGCTCAGCTGAATTAAAATCAAGCCCCAGGACTTCCCGTCATTCCAGGAGGGTTGGGAACCCTACTAACAGGTAATAGGGGATGGGAAAATTGGATGTGGTTTAGACAGTCTATCTTGCTTGGCAACGTGAGCAAGTACAAGCCTTTTGCCCATGCCTTAGGACACTAGGGCCTAGAAATTCAGTTGCGTTTGCGCCCAATTAGGGGCGAAAGAGTGGGTTGCGCCGGAAGTTGCGTCGCGCCCGAAATTAGGTGGGCCTTAACATCGGCGTTAGCCGGTAGCGCTGCGCCGGCACCGATGATGTCATCGGTGTGCGCAGTGCCCCGGTACCGCCCGAAACTACGCCGATCCCCATCTTCAGTAGCGGCCGCGTCTTCCGTGGCGGGCGCTAACAACATCGGGAGACCGGGTCCTTACTGCAGCCTTAGCGGCGCAAGGTAAGGTGGAGGTGCGGGGCGGCCGCTTTTTCGGCGGCCGCCTGCCCGCACCTCCTTCCCCGGCCTCCTCCACCCCCCCCCCCGCGGCATTGCCGGCTGGTTTCCGTGGAGCCCGGCACTTCTCCGTTGTGCCGGGCTCTTTTGCCGGCACTTGCAATCGGGGCTCCGGCCGTTGCAGGCACCTCCCCCTTAAGAGAAGGGGAGGCCTGCAGTACAGCAGCCTGCTGCACCGCATCGGGTGGTGCAGCGGGACCGGGAGCGCTGAAATTCACTTTCAGCGCCCCAAGCGGGGCGGACACACCCTGTACCAGCGCCCGGTTCCGCTTTGGGGCGCTGAAAGTGAATATGGGGCGGGCACAACTGGCTCCGCGGCGGGCGCAAAATTTTCGGCGCAAACGTGCTGGCGGGGCTATACCCAATTTCTAGGCCTAGTTTTCTAAAGAGAAGTCAATAATATTTAAAGAAAAGAAAGGTCCCCTGATGGCTGAATTGGTGCCAAAGTCCCCATGGATACTGGCAAGGAAAATATTCAGGAATGAGGTCAGCTAACATATATGTGGATATCCATGGTTCCCTGTTGAAAAAACCTTTGCAACAACATTCGCAGTTGTTACCATAGCAACACTAGCTGGATCACAGCCAGGTCATATGGCTTTATTTAAAAGGGATCCTCTGCCTTCGTGGAGAAGTGAATGAGGAGAGTAAAGCAAAATAGAGACAAAGAGATAGGGAGTACAAAACAAAGTGTGAGAGAGGAGGAGAATGAGTGCTTGCAAGAGTGAGAAAGAAAATGAGGGCAATAAAGATGCAGACATTAACAATTAAGACAGTGGGAAACAAACAGAGGCAGTTACAGGAAGAGAAGGAATAGTGATCCTGTAATTACACCTTTACCCCAGTGGAGACTTTGCAGTGCTACCACTGACGGGAGGCTGTAATTACAGCATTAACACATTTACATAGGTCGCTTCTATGATAAATGTGTACATAGAAATTTATAATGGAAATACTAAAATAGAGCCAAAGCTATGACTTAAAAATGGGATTGATTACATTGGTAGGCTCTGGTACAATTATCCCCGCTCCCTTACCGTGTTTCACATGAAGACAACACTTGATCTTAACTCCCCATGTACAATGCCTGAGCAGATCATAGAAACGTAGAAGATAAGAGCAGGAGTAGGCCATTTGGCCCCTCGAGCCTGTTCCGCCATTAAATGAAATCATGGCTGATCATCCAAATTCAGTACCCGGTCACTGCTTTCTCCCCATATCCCTTGATCCCTTTAGCCTTAAGAAATATATCTAACTCCTTCTTGAATATATTTAATGAATTGGCCTCAACGGCCTTCTGTGTTAGAGAATTCCACAGATTCACCACTCTCTCTGGGTGAAGAAATTCCTCCTCATCTCTGTCCTAAATGGCTTACCCCTTATCCTTAGACTGTGACCCCTGGTTCTGGACTCCCCCGCCATCGGGAACATCCTTCCCGCATCTAGTCTGCCTGATCCTGTTAGAATTTTACAAGTTTCAATGAGATCCCATCTCATCCTTCTAAACTCTAGCGAATACAAGCCCAATCGACCCAATCTCTCTTCATACGTCATTCCTGCCATCCCAGGTATCAGTCTGGTGAATCTTCGCTGCACTCCCTTCTTGGCAAGAACATCCTTCCTCAGATATGGCGACCAAAACTGCACACAATACTCAAGGTGTGGCCTCACCAAAGCCCTGTACAACTGCAGCAAGACATCCTTGCTCCTGTACTCGAATCCTCTCGCTATGAAGGCCAAAATACCATTTGCCTTCTTAACCACCTGCTGCAACTGCATGCTTGCATTCAGCGACTGGTGCACAAGGACACCCAGGTCTCGTTGCACTTCCACTTTTCCCAATCTATTGCCGTTCACATAATAATCTGCCTTCCTGTTTTTGCCACCAAAATGGATAACCCCACATTTATCCATATTATACTGTATCTGCCATGCATCTGCCCAATCACCCAACCTGTCCAAATCATACTGGAGTTTCTCTGCATCCTCCTCACAGCATGCACGCCCACCCAGCATTGTGTCATCTGCAAACTTGGAGACATTACATCTAGTTCCCTCGTCTAGATCATTAATATATATGGTGAATAACTGGCATCCTAGCACCGATCCCTGCGGTACCCCACTAGTCACTGCCTGCCACTTGGAAAAAGACACGTTTATTCCAACTCTTTGCTTCCTGTCTGCCAACCAGTTCTCTATTCAAGTCAGTACCTTACCCCAATCCCATGTGCATTAAATTTGCACGCTAATCTCTTATGCGGGACCTTATCGAAAGCCTTCTGAAAGTCCAAATACACCACATCCACTGGTTCTCCCTTATCTATTCTACCAGTAGATTAGTCAAGCACGATTTAGTTTTTCTAAATCCATGTTGACTTTGTCCGATCCTGTCATTGTTTTCCAAGTGCTCTGCTATTATATCTTTTATAATGGACTCTAGAATTTTCCCCACTACCGATGTCAGGCTTACCGGTCTATAATTCCCTGTTTTCTCTCTGCCACCTTTTTTGAATAGTGGGGTTACATTAGCCACCCTCCAATCCATGGAAACTGTTCCAGAGTCCATAGAATTTTGGAAGATGACCAGCAATTTCTAGGGCCACTTCCTTAAGTACCCTAGGATGTAGATTATCAGGCCTTGGGGATTTATCGGCCTTCAATCCCGTCAATTTCCCTAACACCATTTCCCTACAAATACTGATTTCATTCAGTTCCTCCCTTTCGTTAGACCCTATGTTCCCCGACAACTCTAGGAGGTTATTTGTAAACTCCTTTGTGAAGACAGAACCAAAATATGTATTTAATTGGTCTTCCATTTCTTTGTTACCCATTATAAATTCCCCTGATTCTGACTGCAAGGGACCTACGCTTGACTTCACCAATCTTTTTCTCTTCACATATCTATTGGAGCTTTTACAGTCAGTTTTTATGTTCCATGCAAGCTTAATCTCATACTCTATTTTCCCCCTCTTAGTTAATCCCTTTGTCCTCCTTTGCTGAATCCTAAACTGCTCTCAATCCTCAGGTCTGTTGCTTTTTCTGGCCAATTTATATGTCCTCTCCTTGGATCTTATGCTATCCCTAATTTTCCTTGTTAGCCAATGTTGAGTCACCTTTATTGCTTTATTTTTATGCCAAACAGGGATGATCAAATTCTGTAGTTCATCCATGCGATCTTTAAATGTTTGCCATTGCCTATCCACCGTCAACCCTTTAAGTAACGTTCCCAAATCCATCCCACTAACCCGCACCTCATACCATCGTAGTTTCCTTTCTTTAAATTCAGGACCCTAGTCTCTGAGTCAAATATTTCACTCTCCATCTTAATTAAGAATTCTATCATATTATGATCGCTCCGCCCCAAGGGGCCTCGCACAACAAGATTGCTAATGAATTCTTTCTCATTATATAATATCCAGTCTAAGATGGCCTGATCTCTAGTTGGTTCCTAAACATATTGGTCCAGGAAACCATCCCCTATACGCTCTAGGAATTCCTCCTCCAATGTATTGTTACTAATTTGGTTAGCCCAATCTATAAGTAGATTAAAGTCACCCATAATAACTGCTGTGCCTTTATTGCACGCATCTCTAATTTCCCATTTAATGCCATCCCCAACCTCAGCATTACTGTTTGGGGGTCTGTATACAACTCCCACTAATGTTTTCTGCCCCATGATATTTCTCAGCTCTACCCATACAGATTCCACATCATCAGAGCTAATATCCTTCCTTACTATTGTGTTAATCTCCTCTTTAACCAGCAATGCTATCCCACCTCTGTTTCCTTTTTGCCTGTCTTTCCTGAATATTGAATACCCCTGGATGTTGAATTCCCAGCCTTGGTCACCCTGGAGCCATGTCTCCTTAATCCCAACTATATCATATCCATTTACATCTATTTGCGCAGTTAATTCATCCACCGTATTACGAATGCTCCTCACGTTAAGACACAAAGGCCTAGAAATTCGGTGGTGCCCCAAACGGGGCGCCAAGCTCGCCTGGGCACCGGAATTACTGCTGCGATCGGAGCCATTGCGCCCACCGGAAATTCAGTTTGAGCGCCCCAAGAGGGACGCGGGGCGCTGCTCGAGGCGCCCCGCGTCCCTCTTGTGGCGCTGAAACTGAATATCGCAGTGCAACGTGCCGCAGCGCCACACACTGCGGCACGGCATGCTGCGGTACTGCAGGCCTGCCTCCCCTTCTTAAGGGGGAGGGGCCTGCACCAGCGCAATGACCGATCGTGAGTGCCGGCAAAAGAGCACGGCACCGATGAGAAGTGCTGGGCTCTCGGGACACAGCCGGCACTGCCCGGGGGAGGATCAGGAGGCCGGGGACGGAGGTGCTGGCAGGTGGCCACCGAAAAAAATGGCCGCCCCGCACCTCCACCTTAATTTGCGCCACTATCGCCACAGGTAGGCCCCGTGAATCGGGCGCGATTTGCGACCGGCGATACAGAGGCGGGCACGACCAAATATCACGATCGGGGCGGTAGCGGGGCACTGCGCACACCGATGGCATCATCGGTGGCGGCGCAGCGCTACAGGCTAATGCCGCCATTAGCGCCCCGCTAAATATCGCGTGAGGCATGGCCAGTGGTGCTAAAGCCACTGAGTGCCCTCTTTAGGCACTAACTGGTGGCATAGCCCACCGACTTTCTAGGCCAAAGCCTTTAGGCTTGTTTTTATAACACTCTTAGACCTTTTAGAATTTTTATTTACTGTGGCCATGTTTGATTTACACCCCTGATTTCTCTGACTGCCACTTTTGCTTTTCTCCTTCCTGGCTTTTGCTTCTATCCTTGCTTCCCTTTCCTCTGTCTCCCTGCACAAGTTCCCAACCCCCTGCCAAGATCAACTTGTATTTAGAAATATATACACTGGGATTGATTTCAAAGCTGTAATTATATCTTGAGATTTAGGTAATGGTTATAAATAGCTCAAATTCACAACATCATTTGAACCCAGATAGATTACTGCCTTGTAATCAGTTCCAGGATCCATCCATCCATCATTCCCTTCATGATACATATCAAATATACAATTTCCATCTGATTGACAGCAGATTATACGTAAATCTGGAAGTATGTGGCAAAGGTCTTCTCCCTCGCCCCATGTACCTCACTGTCCATGCCTCACTCTTCCTTCATTTCCCTCTACCCTCCCCTTCACCTGCTCTCCTCTCCTCCACTGGCTCCCCTCCTCTCACCTATATAGCTCTTCTCCTTCCCCTTATCCTTGAATTCCATTATCACCGCACCCTCTAATCTTGCTCGACCTGAACAGGTCTGCACAGCGTGGAATTAAGTGGAGTGCAGTTAAACAGAGTGCTTCATTTGGGAATTTGGAAAGAGTGGGAATTTCTGGTAAATATTGAGTAAGTAGAAGCTGTAAATAGTGACATTTAGTTTAACATTTTGATTTAAACCTAGAACTGTAAAAACAGTAGTTAACAGAAGCTGCCTGACAGTGCCAGTTAACCGTCAGTCAGCTGTAAGTGTTTGTCTTGAATAGGCGCTAATCACCAGGAGCAGGGGAGCTGAGTCAACACTTGTAAATTGGGTTAGGCTCCTAGAGCATAAGAGTAATCAGGTCTGCAAAGCACAGAGTGGTCTGCACAGAGTGGAATTAAATGGAGGGCACTTAAACAGAGTGTTTCATTTGGGAGTTTGGAAAGAGTGGTAATTTGGAGCAGAAAGGGAAGGAGTTGCTGCTTTTTGCCTACACTACTTGTAGTGCTTTGTGTTACAAGTAGATATTTAATTTAATTACCCATAACTTAATCTAGATCAATTCTGTAGTGAAGAAACTAAACAGTAAACAAAGTTATTTAAATACAAATTTAATTAAATAGAACAAGGTCATATAGGAATGGCAGTGCAGGTGGTGTGCCTCAACTGCAGCATGCGAGAGTTCATGGAGACCATTGTGACCCTGGACAACCACATTTACAGTAAGTGCCTGCATCTTGGGGAGCTTCAGCTCAGACTTGTTGAGCTGGAGTCTGAGGTGCAGATATTGTGGGGCATCAGGGATGGGGAGCGTTACCTGGACACTTTGAGCCAGGAGGCAGTCACACCCCTTAGGTTAAGTAGTGGTACAGGTCTGGTTAGTGGTCAGGGACAGGAGGGTTTGACTGCAACTCAGGCAGGCAAGGGGAGCAAAGGTGAAGATAGAGGAGCCTCGTCATTTGTACCAACAGGTATGAGGTTCTTGCTTCCTGTGTGAATGAGGGAAAAGCCTGCAGGATTGTAGAGTAAGCTGCCCATGGCACCATGGTTCAGGAGGCCATTGAAGTGGGGGGAGTGAAAGGGAATGCAGTTGTGGTAGGGGACAGTATAGTCAGAGGGATAGATACTGTTCTTTGCAGCCATGGAGTTATGAAGATTATGTTGTCTGCCCGGTGCCAGGGTAAAAGACATCTCCTCATGGCTGGAGAAGAACTTGGAGTGGGAAGGGGAGGATCCAGTTGTCATAGTCCACGTAAGAACCAACGACATTGGAAGAACTGGGAATGAGGTTCTGGTGAGACAGTTTGAGGAGTTGGGGTCCAAATTAAAAATCAGAACCTCAAAGGTAATAATCTCTGGATTGTTACCAGAGCCACATGCCAATTGGCATATGGATAAGCAGAGTAGAAGGTTAAATGCGTGGCTCAAAGAGTGGTGTGGGAGGCAGGGGTTTTGCTTTTGAGGCACTGGCACCAGTAATGGGGAAAGAGGGAGCTGTTCCATTGGGACGGGCTCCACTTGAACCGGGCTGGAACTGTAGGGGGTGTTATTTTGAGTCAGCATTGCCTCTGACTGTTTTGAGTGGTTCGAATCGCTCCCACACCCTTTGGTTCTAGACTCTGGAATTAAGTACAGGCTACGATACAAAATTGGAGTAGACAACTGGTTTGGTGCAAGAAAACTGTGTTTTATTAGATTCACAATAAAATTATAACATTGAAAAATTACACTTAGATTACTGGAGTAGTTACAGACATTCAAGAGTACACTTAATTCGGAATGGGGAACACACGGCACAATGAGGGAAAAATTACATTAATAATCCCCTACCCTTGACGCACCCCCAATATCTAACTAAGTTGTGCTAAAAGGGGTCAGGGATCATGCTCACCAACGGGTTTGTTGACAGTTCGAATCCTGTCAGTTAAGGCGGTTGCGTTTTTGGGGTTCGCTCTTTGTGTCCTTTGGGGCCTGCCGTCTCCACGTGGTACTAGTCTTAGAATCTGCGAAGGTTCTTCAGTTTGGTGGAGTCCACTGATGCGGTTTGTGTACGGTTGTGGATTTGTCTGGTGAGTACCCACTTTTCTTAGTTAGAAATAGGGAGAATAAAGTCTTTGTTGGGTACTTTAGCTTGTAGAGTGGAAAGCTTTCGGTTTTGTTCTTCCGGTGGTGGTCTGGTCATCGGGTTTTTGTTGCGGTTGGTGTTCGGTTGGCAGTCTTCGGTGTCGGCTCGGTCGCTGTGGCCTAGATCATTACCTGTGTAGTGGTAATGATCTGAAGGTATGGTTTACCTGGCCCCTTTTGTTACCGCGGTGCTCGTGGTCGGTCCTCGTGTAGGGCTGCAGTTGCAGCCTTGTTGCCTTCGGTCGAGCCTGCCCCACCATGCCCCCTCGCCGTGATGTTGCGTGAGTCTTCCTGTTGGCTTCACTTGGCCCCCTCTGGTGTGGTGTCGATAGCTAGTGTGCCTCCCGAATGCTTCTCAATGATGATGCATGCATGACTTTGGTTACAGGTGGGCCTACAGTTATACTGTTTTTGAGTTTGTTATCTGCGCGCCAAATCAGGGTTAGTTCTTTGTCCGATTTTTGGTGGGCTCATTAAGGCGTTTATAGCCATTCACCTTAACTGGTTTTTGGGCGGTTGTTTCGCTGCTAAATGGCTTTTAATGTCTTGGGTATTTGTTATGCATAATGTTAATCGGTGTCTTCCTGGCTTGGTAGCTAGTTCGAACTGTAAGCGATTATTTATGCAGCGTTTTAATGGGCTTTAGGTGTGTGCAAGATTAAGTCTTTTCCTGGGTTGATTTGTTTAAAGGGAAGAATGCGTGTTCTGTCTCTTCCAGTTGTCTGCTTCTGAAATAACAATTCAATGCTGTCTCCCACAGGCCCAGGCATGTCAAGTTTTAAGCTTTTGAACTTGACATCCTGTCTGCAGGGTTCTACTTTAACCTTGCAGTTTTTGCCATAAAGTCCAAAAGCCATTCCCTTCAGGGTTCCCTTGTCGATAACTTGTCCTTCAGGGTCCCTTATTAATATCTTGGGAAATGTGGGAATTTTGAGAATCCTACACTCTCCCCTGTGATACTGAAACTCGCTTCAAGTACCATACTTACAAAGGTGAGCAAAATTCTTGACCCTCCATACCCAATATTCCCTGTAATTACCTATCTAAAATCCCATGACACATACATTCCCCAGTCTTTAAAAAAGTCGTGTACCTAAATATACAAAGGCAGAATACAGTTATTTACACATATCCAAGCATGGAGGGGGTCCACCACCCCTGCAACACTTGGTACACATAAATCTTTATTAAAAATAACACGTCAAAATCTTTCTTAAAAATAACAAAACACACAAATAAAAAACAATCTTTATTCAGAAACACAAAAATAAAAAGATTCAAACAGGCGTATCTCTCCCCACCTTAACATTGTAGGGGTTGCAAAATGTCTCCTATTTCCCTGAAGATTGAAAATATTGGTCCACATCGAGGACGAAGAATTGGGTGATGTGACTGGTCTACAGTGTTTTAAAATGTGCTGAGAACCCCAAAAGACTGCTCTGAGATGGAAAGAATGTGGACAACACGGGAGTCGAGGAGCTCTGTAGAAAATATTCACACACCTTAAGACAGTACTTAATTAATAAAATCATTCCCTGGAGGTTGGGCAATCATAAAAGGTTTTAAAATGGCCAGAGAAAGCATGGCAAAAGGACAAGCAGCTCGCAGCAAGGATGTCTGTGTATAAAGTGGGAGGATCTAGCAGTGGCTGAGTCAGACCTGCCAATTAAAGGGAGGTTCCCTCTCAGCACTTGAAGTTGTTTATTGACTTAAGCAATTGCCCACTTGAGAACTGACCGCAGGACAATCGATTTGAAACTACTTCTGTTTACACAGCCATTCAGAGCTCCCTCACAGACAATGAGAGACTGAAACCCTGAAATGGACTTTGGACCTGCAACCGTTTAAGAACTGAATGGGTTTAAATCACCTAGCATTCTGGACAATAGAGCAGTTGTCTTCCCTTTTGTTTCAGCCCAGGTAAGCTCTGGATGTGGGCAGGAACATATTGGCCCCACAGTGCAGACACACTAACCCAGTCCAACCACTTTGAGTTAGCCAATCACAGCTTTTCTCTTGTGAATTAGAACTTTTTGGCGTGAATTATCCAGACAGGCAAACAGCAGGGGGGAGGGGGGGCTCACCAGGTATATAGATAGCTCCTGAGAAGCTATCTCTCTTTTTACTTCCTGGGACCACAGGTGAGCCTCTCTCTCTCTCACTTCACTGGACCACATGTGAGCAGAGTTTCTGACTCCTCAGCAAAGCAACCTAGTAAGGGTTAGGGGGATGGTAATTAAGGGGATATTGCTAAGATTGTTTAATTAACATTGTAGTCACTTACCCCTCGTTTTTACCATCTGCATTCCCCCATTTAAGCATTTTTACTGTAATTACTCTGTTCGTGTGGTATAGTTTGATATTTGATTATAGTTTCTTTTAGTGAATAAAGCTTGATTTTTCTCTCATCGAAACCATGTGTCCATTTTAATATCATTAATTATAAGTCCTGCAGTCAGAACTGGAAGGTGGGGTAGTGATTCGAAACCGTTGTTTAAAAATTGGTTTATTTGGAATTGTTCGGAGTGCAGGCAAAGGCTGCAAGACCAGGAAAATTACCTTAAACCAGTTAAAAGGATCCCCCCTTACAAAATGGCGACCATGGCAGGACTGCAGGCCGTTTTCGATTTGATGAGTGGTTTGGATCTGGAGAAAGTACCAGCTCTTTTTTCTCTTGTTTTCAGTATGTGGGTAGCCCTGCGAATTTTAGCGGCAGTGTGTAGGCTGACCTATCGGGATACAGGTGGCTGGTTTAGGAAGGATGAGATGAGGGAGCAGGAGGAGGTTAAAGAGGCCAAGAATCAGGAGTCCCAGTTTGAGAAATGCCAGGCATTTATACAACACCTGGTGCAGGAAGTCACTGAGGCCAGAGAAAGTGAGATGAGACTGCGGGAAGAGAATGCCCGCCTCATCTCAGAAGTAAAAGAGCAGGCGGAAAGGTTTAGGGAAGTAAAGGCAGCCTATAAGCTGGCCTGCACCCAAAGGTTTAGTGAAGCGGACCATGGCCCCTGTAGGGCAGAGATAGAAAGCCTTAACGTGGCTTTAAAGGGAGCAAGGGGAATGATTTGCCTGATCAGCCTGAAGGCAGGTCAGCTGGATTTTACTGGCAGCCCAAATCAAACCACCCCAGAGGCAACACCCAGGGAAAGGCTGGCTAGGGAATTAGGGATCCCAAGAAAGCAGCCCACAGCTCCGAGTTCTGAGGAGCTCTGGCAGCAAGGAGGGTTGGACAATGGGGTGGTAGGAGAACGCCAGCAGGTCCCGTTAGGAAGGTGGGGACCAGGACCAGTGTACCCCCTCCGACAACGGAGGTACAGTCCGCCCGTGAGGGGTGAACCTGCGAATAGGAATCCTCAGCCCTCAGCAGGCACAAGTTCACAGGCAAGCTCTGTGGCTTGTGTGGGGGGAGGAGCAATTCATGAACAGAGTAAGCTGCTTAAGCCAGGGAACAGGGAAGGAGAGTTCTGGGACCCCTATAGAGCAGGTCCAGTAGCAGAAATCCAGGACAAGGGAGGCACACAGGGGGTAGTTTTGGCCCCAGACCAAAGGCAGGTCCAAGTCCAACATTCCCCATTTAAAGCCACCCGGGTAAGAGAACATGAGTTTGCCCACCAGACAAGTTCAAGTTCACTGAAGGTAAAACCAGGCACTGTGGCTTGTTCCCAGGGAAAAGTTGTCCAGCCCACAAATTGGGACACTTCCCTACCCCAGTGGGACCTAAATTTTGGCAAAAGCTTAGATTCAAACCAAAGTTTAAATTTGAAAAGATTAGGTGGCTCAGAAACAGAGAAACAGCAGCCTGGGATCAGAAATCTGCAGGTTGCTGCCACTCCATTCACTGAAACTGCTCGAGCAGGCGCAGTTCCCCAGCCCGTACTCCGAGAGGCCCTTACTCAGTTTTTCCACGCAGGCGCGGTCGCGCGCCTGAGGGGAGAGTTTTGCCAACAGGAGGTTCGCGCAGGCGCAGTCGTGGACCCGGAACCCCCAGCGGCTCTTGCTCACAATGAGGCCGAGCGCGCAGGCGCAGTCAGCCATTTAAAGATCCCTGCTGCTCAGTTTTTACGCGCAGGTGCACAGGGCTGCTTGAAAGACTCAGCGGTTCTTCCAACCCTTTTCAAACAAATTGTTCGTGCAAGCGCGGTTGCCTGCGGGACCCCAGCGGCCCCTCTTTTGTTTTCCCGTGCAGGCGCAGATGCCTGTTTGAAGCCAGAGGCTTCACAGCCCCTGCCGCAGGACTCCAAGGAGGAGGTTTGCGCAGGCGCGGCCGCCTGTGTGAATACAGAGGCTTCACAGCCTCTGCTGCAGGACTCGGGGGAGGAGATTCACGCAGGCGCAGTCGCCTGTTTAAAGGGACCAGCTTCCCAGCCCACTTCGAGAATGGTTCCCCCCATGATGTGTGACCCTGGGGGGGGGGCAGGGATAGCAATTCCACTTGCAGGGGGGCTGGTAACAGGTTTTGGACATGGGGGAGAAGGTTCCCAGCCAGCTAGGGCTGCGACCCTGGCTCAGGGTCCGCCAGCCAAAGTTTCCCCCACTGAGACGCGCCTCAGAAGGTCTCAGTGGGTCCGCAAGCCCAAGACAAGATGGTCACCCACTTTATAGTGGAGTAAGGCGGTCTCCCGAACTGGGGAGAAGCCAAAGAACAGGGGTCCCCACTCAACAGCCATAAGCTGCGGGGGACCAGAGACAGGAGGCAGTCCAGCTTCGCTGCAGCCAGCAGCAATCTGCGACAGTGCCAGAGATTAGCCTGGCCGTCCGGAGATGGGCGGCATCTGTATTATAGCTATGTGTGTGTATATAGCTTCATTTTAAGGTGTAAATTGTAAGTTTAGAATTAACTGGTAAGTTTAAGTTTAAAGAGTTTAAGTTTACATGTGTGCCAAATGTTTGTACTTTGGTCCGAGGTCAAGGGACCCGACCATGTCTCCACCTAAGGCAGCAGGTCAGTGAGACCTGGCTGCATGTCCTTTTAAGTTTCTGCAGGAGATTGGAAAATGAAGCAGCCCTGTTCGCCCAGCCCGAGCTGGGCACCGAATGAAGATATGGATACAGAATGTTGGGGATCACCTCGCCACCGGACGAATCCAGAGGGAAACCCCGCAGCGACCTTCGGGGAAAACCGGACAGGGTCCGGAGGAACTTGCCTACTCCTCCTACGCAGAAAAGATGGCCCCAGCTGGGTGGGGCATGGCCCCCAACCCAGCACTATCCTGACTGAAGTTCACTTGCGGGAGACCTCGCTGTTGAGGAGTCATGATGGGGAAGCACGGGTGCCTTGTCTGATAGGGACGCGTTCCCCGGGGGTGGGTGGTGATGGCCCGGGAAAGATTGTATAGAGGAGGGGGAGACCCAAGAGTCATGTGGGTGCGGTCGGGGGAGAGAGGAACTCCCCCGGGGGCCCACGGGCAAAGTTAGTGTAAGTGTGGCTGGGGAGGATGAGTGGGTGGCCGGATCTGGGATCCAAGTTTCAGTGTGGGGCCAGGGAGAGCCGCCACACAGGCACCCATCATTTTCTGCAGCCAGTCGAGGGAAGATGGGAGGGGGAGGGACTGGGAGTCATGATCCCATACTCCCCGGTCTCGGTCTGTGCCAATGTATTTTAAACATGAGGGGTACTCCACCTCCACAAAAGGACAAGGGAACGGCTCGGGGCTGGCGGAGCAGGCTGGTCTGTAAATCCATTCTGTCTGTTTTAAAGTTTAAGAAAATCAAAGTGGGGTGGAAGGTACATTTACTGCCCGGGTGGGAGGAGCAATGCCCACTCAAATTTTGCGACCCAACATTGGCACAT
The DNA here is from genome assembly GCF_052327205.1 of Somniosus microcephalus. Classification (NCBI taxonomy): domain Eukaryota; kingdom Metazoa; phylum Chordata; class Chondrichthyes; order Squaliformes; family Somniosidae; genus Somniosus; species Somniosus microcephalus. The sequence goes on along the minus strand of NC_140996.1, from coordinate 91,778,725 downwards.
GATGGTCGGGGTTTGTTTAAGTATGTTGTTCAAGTTTTTTTTGTATTTTGTATTACAGCCCCAAGTTGAGCAGAGGCGTAGGATCCTCTCCGTACTTGGGATCATTTTGTGACAACTCCAAATTGAACAGAGTCATAGGACCCTCTCCATGCTTGGGCTCATTTTGATTACATTGTGTAACTAAGATTGCAACATTTTGTAATAAGTTATAATGTGAAAAGTGATTGTAAATTTTGATTGCATTGTCATTTTACAAGCGTGTAGGGGTATGAGACCCCTTATTGTAAATTGATGTATCTGTAAGATGCCTACCATACCACGGTTTTTCTCGAATTTTAGGGGAAAGGACGGTTCGGGGGATCAGTGGCAGATAGCTGTTAAGTAAATACAGGGGATGGTTGTTTGTGAGGGGGTCTGAAAATTTTGCTCACTCCTTCGAGTTGATACAACAAGCAAGTTGGGAGTATCAAAAGGGAGGAATGTAGGGGTTGCAAAATTTCCCCTATTTCCCTGAAGATTGAAAATATTGGTCCACATCGTGGAGGAAGAATTGGGTGATGTGACTAGTCTACAGTGTTATAAAATATGCCGAGAATCCCAAAAGACTGCTCTGAGATGGAAAGAATGTGGACAACATGGAAGTTGAGGAGCTCTGTGGAGAAGATTCACACACCTTAAGACAGTACTTAATTAATAAAATTGTTCCCTGGAGGTTGGGCAATCATAAAAGGTTTTAAAATGGCCAGAGAAAACATGGCAAAAGGACAAGCAGCTTGCAGCAAGGAGGTCTTTTTATAAAGTGGGAGGATCTAGCAGTGGCTGAGTCAGACCTGCCAATCAAAGGGAGGTTCCCTCTCAGCACTTGAAGTTGTTTATTGACTTAAGCAATTGCCCACTTGAGAACTGACCGCAGGACAATCGATTTGAAACTGCTTCTGTTTACACAGCGATTCAGAGCTCCCTCACAGACAATGAGACTGAAACCCTGAAATGGACTTTGGATCTGCAACCGTTTAAGAACTGAATGGGTTTAAATCACCTAGCATTCTGGACAATAGAGCAGTTGTCTTCCCTTTTGTTTCAGCCCAGCTGGGCTCTGGATGTGGGCGAGAACATTTCGGCCCCTCAGTGCAGACACACTCACCCAATCCAACCACTTTGAGTTAGCCAATCACAGCTTTTCTCTTGTGAATTGGAACTTTTTGGTGCAAATTTTCCAGACAGGCAAACAGCAGGGGGGAGGGGGGGCTCACCAGGTATATAGATAGCTCCTGAGAAGTTATCTCTCTTTTTACTTCCTGGGACCACAGGTGAGCCTCTCTCTCTCTCACTTCGCTGGACCACATGTGAGCAGAGTTTCTGACTCCTCAGCAAAGCAACCTAGTAAGGAGTTAGGGGGATGGTAATTAAGGGGATATTGCTAAGATTGTTTAATTAACATTGTAGTCACTTACCCCTCGATTTTACCATCTGCATTCCCCCATTTAAGCAATTTTACTGTAATTACTGTGTTCATGTGGTATAGTTTGATATTTGATTATAGTTTCTTTTAGTTAATAAAGCTTGATTTTTCTCTCATCCAAATCACATGTCCGTTTTAATATCATTAATTATAAGTCCTGCAGTCAGAACTGGAAGGTGGGGTAGCGATTCGAAACCGCTGTTTTAAAATTGGTTTATTTGGAATTGGTCAGAGTGCAGGCAAAGGCTGCAAGACTTGGAAAATTACCTTAAACCAGTTAAAAGAATCCCCCCTTACAACATAATGCTTCTTCCAAGTCCTTTTGTTTCAGAATTCTTGTTTTTTGCCTTTTCCCTTGCACTGAGTGCACAACAGATACAATGCTATTCCCAGCTGGCAAACCACGAGGATGTGGGAAGCCATTCTAACCCATGAAGGGACCTCTATGTTTTCAAAAATGTCCCACCAGGGTGGGACTGTGATACCTTGAATCTCTCCCTCTATCTCATTTGTTTTCTGTTCTAAAGTGTAGAAATGCTTTTGTGATATCTCTACAGCTTTTAGTAACTTGGTAAGATGTTCTGGTAGAGGGGGGGGTTTCATAGCCGAAATGTGCCACATATTTTTGCAGGCTGGTGAAATTTTCTGTTACAGTGAGGTGAACAGTGGAGGGTTCAGGAATGGGGACAATCCATTCCTGGGCCACTTGAACTTCTGCCTTGTGTTTAAAGCAGAAACTGCTGTCAATTACCGGACACCAGTTATGCTGTCCAAGCTGGTAGTGGGGCGCACCTGTGGTGACACAATATGTCCCACCTCCTATATGTGCTACCTGTGGGGCAACATGTTCATGTGCCATTACCTCCATGGTACAGTTTATAGCTCTTGTACCAGCAGCCTTAAACCCGCACTGTGGTTTAGAATAGGCATTCAAGTGCTGGGGACACAGTATTTTGTGTGCACCCCGGCTCCAGCAGTCATAACGTGCTCCCACTTTATGACATAAGGTGGGACCGCTGTGAAATGGATGTGTGCGCCCCCTTGAATGATCCCAATGTTCTCCACCCTGTATACCGGTGCGGGTCGGGCTGTCCCACCCATGACTGGCATCCTCACTACTATATCCATGATAGTATGATTGGGGCACCCACAATCTACTGGGACAGGGTAGACCTCAGAAGCTAGCCGGAGTTGACATGGGCTTAATGAATTCTCAAATGGGTGGAGGGCTGCGAGGTGCTTGTTGCTGATCCAGGAGAGGACTAACCCCTGTTTTAAATCCTCCAGGTTACTCCGGCCCTCGCCTAGCAACCATGCCCCGTACAGTACTCACACCTCGTTCTGTGCAGCCTGATCTGAAGCGTTCCTGCCCTCTCGTATAAGGGCATTTACAGTTTTGGCATGTCTTTCTAGCTCAGCAATAATCTCTTTTAAATGGACCATCATAGCTTGGTCCTCATGTAGCTCTGAGCCTATTACTGTATTTTCATCCATTAAGATTTTTCGTAATTGTGTTTTTAAACCGTTTATCTGTGTCTGTAATTCTATGTCATCCAGGCTGTTTATAACAGAGGATCCTGTGTTATATGTGAAAACATCATTCCAGGTTCCCCTTCTTTGTCTTCCCGCATTGCTAAAGTACTCAGTGTATGTAGTGTACAGTTCTGTTTTGTCTACGTTGGCAAAATCGAACTCGTAGAATTTCCTAAATATTTCTCTTAACAGGGCCTGGTACAGCTGTTCTGTCTCCATGGGGCACCACTCAAGTAATTGTACCTCTGTAAGGTTTAGAATCACGGAAGCTACCGCGTAGTGTACTCCCTGGTATAGCACCTTTTCGGTCGGCACTAGTACCAGCCCATTCCCTGGTCCCTTGGTGGTGGCAGGGCACCTCTCTATGTATGTCCTTGCTGTCTGGGTCATGGGCAGGGGCTTTCAGGCGCGTGCCACGAGTTCAGTGGCTTTAACTGGGGTTGGGGAGTGTGGGACTATGCAAGTGTGTAGGTGGGAATCCCATTCCACCCCCTTTCCCTTATCCTGCCACGATGTGGAAAAGATGATGGATATGCCCGTGGGGCAGGCCCTTTGTGACCCCCACATGCAGACATAAATTCCCTGTTCCGACTCCCACCACTTATCCCAGCACACACTAGCTCCCCCTTAGGTCCCCATGATTGTCCAGTAGGTGTCGTTCCCCAGTCATTCCCAGTCAGCTGTACGGTTCCCCCATGTCTCTGCTCAGCTTCCTGAGCCACCACCACCTTCCATGGGGAATCTGTCCTCTGCAGGTCAGGCACACACGTTTCCCCTCAGTGACCCCGACCCGTGTGGCCACAACCTGTATGCTGGGGCAGGGGAGGGAGGCCTGCCCGTAGGTGAACCTGGTCTGGCTGGAGTATCGGGTGGAGTAAGATCCCAGCCACCCTGTCCATCTTCCCTCATCGGAATAGATAGCGAGCTCCTCCATGCCTTGTTCGCTGCCCGCAGCAGTCACAACCGGTGCTCCCTCTCCTGAGCACCCATAAATGTGGGAGTCTTCCACGCCAACTCGCCTCCCAGTGCCCATTCCTATTAGGGCGAGTAGGAGTATGCCCCCCTTCATTTCAAAATCCCTTCTGCAAGGAGACACAAGAGCATATAGCCAGGTCCCGAGAAGATTCTCTGGTTTGGGTAAAGCATAGTCGAGTTTTGCAACCTCGACTCAATACACTCTTAAAACAATAATATTTAAACTACCAATCGCCTTGTTTAAAGTTAAACTAAAACACCCAAACTTAACAATCCCAAAATTAAATAACAGAAGCTATGTACATCCGTCGCCCGTCTCCGAGTGGCCAGGCTAATCCCTGTTCGGGCTGCAGCACACTACTCCCTTTGGTGTGGCTGCCCTGTCTTGTCCTTTTGGTCCCTCGCAACCTATGGCTGCTGGCTGGGAACCTCTGTCCTCAGATCGATCCCTGACTTGAGAGGCTGCCCATTTAAACTGGGGAGCCGGTGACCACAGTTTCTTTGGCCGTGGCGTTCGTGGGGACCTTCTAGGGACTTTGGCTGGTGGGGGTATTCTGGCTGGTGGGTCCTTAACACGAGACACTGCCCCCTCCAGTGCGGTCTGTGAACTTTCCACTACCGCTGGCTGGGGATTTTTAACCTCAGGCTTTACCTCTCCTAAACCTGGGTTAAGGGCAGGCAACTCTACACAGCCTGATGCTGCAGGCTGAGGGACCTTGCCCTCACATCCCACCTCTCCTAAACCTGGGTTAGGGGCAGGTAACTCTCTGCAGCCTAATGCTGCAGGCTGAGGGTCTCCACCCCAAGGTCCCACCTCGTCTAAGTCCCAGATGAGTGGGGGAGTGTTCCAAACGGTGGGTGGGATGGCCCATCCCTTAAAACAAGCCACTGCACCTGCCTGTGCAGCCTGTGAGTTTGCTCCTGCTGCAGACTGAGGATTTCGATCCTCAGACCTAGCCCTAACCGGCTGTTCCCTTCTCTCAGGCTTAAACAATTTACATTGGTTAATGTGGAACCATTTGATGCGCCAAGGCATCTTTATGGCGTATACCATGGGGCTTGCATTGTCTACAATGCTGTAGGGCCCCATGTATAACGGTTCTAGACTTCCTACCTGAGCAAAATTCCTAACCATAACCTGCTCCCCTATCTACCACTCGTGGTGTGTTCGGGGTTCTAACAGCAATCGGTTACTCCGATGCTGCTTACCCATGTTCCCAGCTGTTGTGTTTGTACCACTATACACAATTACATAAAATAATAAAGTAGCAGTGACTGAGAGTAACTTCAAGTGATCTTTACTGGGTAACTGGAACTTCGGCACTGACTGTACAAATCGATACGCGTCTGTTATATACGCTCGCAACTAAGGATGTACATCCACAAAACAAAGTAGTCCCTTCAATGTTGTATACATTACACTTCCTCCCCCTTTAGTTCAATAGTATATTAATGCAAAATTTCTATAATTAACATACAGAGCCTGTCTTTACAGTAACCTTTTTGTTTTTTTAAAAGTAACAAAATTAAAAGTCCAACATAACATTTTATTTTGTCAACAGCCCTTTTACAATCAAGTCTCTGGGGAGGCCTGCTCTGCCTCTCTGGGTAACGTCTCTCCAGACTCTTTTGCTCTGGGGAATGAGACTGTACAGGTACAGTTGCATCAGATGAGCTATCAGCACAGGTAGAGCTCTCAGCTGAGGATGAGGCTGGTGCTGATGCTAATGAATCAGGAGTGTCTGTTTCCATGTCAGGTGAGTCTGGGCGAGGTATAGGAGTGTTTTCCACCTGAACGTCCAGAATTTGGTCCACATGACGTCTCAAAACGTTCTCTCCCACATCCACAGTATACATCAGTGGTCCGTCTCTTGTGGATATTGTCCCTGGTTGCCACTTTTCCATCCGGAAATCACGAGCAAGAACTGACTGTCCCACACTGAAGCTTCTTGTTGGCTTAGCAATCAAATGTTTGAACTGTTTGTTCTCTACATCACGACGTACATTCGGTTTAAGAAGGTCCTTGCGAGATCTCAGGTTCCTGTTCAGAAACATCATCGCTGGAGTCTGATTAGTGGCTGCGTGTACTGTGTTCCGATAAGCAAAGAGGAAATTGTCTATCTTGTGTTGCAGTGGGAGATTCTCACTGTACATTGCTTTGATGGCCTTCTTGAAAGTCTGTACGAATCTTTCTGCCAAGCCATTTGTAGCTGGATGGTACGGGGCAGATGTATAGTGCTTGATTCCATTTTTCCTCATGAAGCTTTGGAATTCGTCAGAGACAAATTGTCGTCCATTGTCTGTGCAGATTTGTTCTGGTAGTCCATTTCTAGCGAACATGGTCCTCAGAACTGAAATGGTCTTTTCAGATGTGGTTAATTTCATTTTAATGACCTCGGGCCATTTGGAATGTGCATCGACTGCAATCAAGAACATGGAGTCCATGAACGGTCCAGCAAAGTCGATGTGCACACGTTGCCATGTTGATGAGGGCCATTCCCATGGATGGAGAGGGGCTTGTGGTGGTGCGTTCTGGACCTTTTGACATCCTGAGCAGTGTATTGATTTCTTTGTGGGTTCAATGACGAGACATTTATGAAAGAGAATGGCCTAGAAATTGAGTGGGCTTTGCGCCCATTTTGCAGCGCTAGAGGTCGTTGCGCTGGACTTACAGCCGGTTCAGAAATTCCCTGGGGCCCTACCATCGGCGGTAGACCGGTTGCGCTGCGCCGGCACCGATGATGTCATCGGTGTGCGCAGCGTCCCGGTTGCCGTGGTGACGGGCCCCAGCGCCGAAATTGAGTTGCGGCCGCCTCGCCCGTGGCAGCCGCAACTAAGACTCTGGCAACCGAGTCTTACAGGAGTTTGCGCCAGCGCATTAAGGTCGCGCGGCGGCCGGCCGCTTTCCCGCCGGCCGCCTGCCCGCACCTCCCTCCCCGGACTCCTCCACCCCCCCCCGTGGAACAGATGCTTCTGGGCTGCGAGCCCGGCACTTCCCCGAGGTGCCGGGCTCATTTTTGTGAAGATTTTACCGGCCAGCGGGCGGGTGCAGGCAGCTCCTCCTTAACTGAAGGAGGAGGCCTGCACTTCCCGAGCCTGCCGCACCGCATCGGGCGCCGCAGCACCGGAATAGCGCCGCAATGCGGCAGGTAGCGGCCATTTTCAGGCGCAAACACCCTTCAGTAGCGCCGGCAGCCGTTTGGGCGCGGCGCTACTGAATTTTTGCCGCGCGCAGGGGGACTTAGCGCCGGCGCTAACTTTCCGGCGCTGAAGCCCTGGCGCGGCGCCAACTGAATTTCTAGGCCAATGTCTTTTAATCTAAAGCTTGTTCAACTCTTTTAACAGCATTACAGGAGACACCATCTTAGTGATCCATCTAAAACGAAAGTAAAACTAAACTGCTTGTCTTTCACATGCCCTCTGCTGGTCAGGCATAAGTAATCAATCAGGCAAATATGCTGGTAAGGCATCATAATCAAATGGGCAAATACCATCACTATTTGCTGATATCATTACAAGCAGCTCTTTGTCAGGTCCTCGATCTGTTTGTCAATTCCCGGCCACCACACGTAACCACGGGCAAGACTTTTCATCTTTACCGTACCTAAGTGGCCTTCATGCAGTTCATCTAGCACTCGGTTACGAAGTTTGGGAGGAATCACAACTCGTGAGCCACACATCAGTGTTCCCTGACACACTGATAACTGCTCCCTCCTAGCTGAGAATGCTGGAGACAATGAGTCACCATGCGCTGGCCATCCCTTCACAGTGATGTCATAAACTTTTGACAATGTAGGGTCATTGCGTGTTTCTCTTTCAATGAGGGAGTTTGTCACTGATAGCTGCTCAACTATTGTTGTGTGAAATACCTCTGCTGAGTCAACTGTTGTAGTTTCCTCTGAGGTCAGCAGTGGTAAACGTGACAAACCATCGGCGTTGCCATGTTGCTTGGTCCCCTTGTATTCAATGTCATACAGGTGAGCCCCTATGAAGAGTTACCATCGCTGTAGCTGTTGTGCCGTCATCACTGGAACGCCCTTCCTTGGGTTGAAGATTGAAACGAGAGGCTGGTGGTCAGTTAACAGTGTAAACTGTTAACCATACAAGTAGTGGTTGAATTTCTTGACTCCCCACACAAGGCTGAGGGCCTCTCGGTCAATCTGTGCATAATTGCGTTCAGCTGTAGTCAATGATCTTGACGCAAAGGCTATTGGTCTTTCTGAGCTGTCTGGGAACTTATGTGACAACACGGCACCAATGCCATGGGGTGAAGCATCACATGCCAGTCGAATAGGTAAGGATGGGTCAAAGTGAGCTAGCACCTTTTCTGAAGTAATGAGTCTTTTACTCTCTTGAAAAGCTTGTTCACAGCTGTCACTCCACTTCCATTGTGACCCTGTCTGTAGCAGTGCATTTAGTGGATGTAACACTGTGGATAGGTTGGGCAAGAACTTGTGATAGTAGTTCACCAGTCCAAGATATGATCTCAACTGAGACATATTTTCAGGTGTTGGTGCATTAATCACAGCTTCAATCTTGTCTGGAGACTTGTGTAAACCATCCTTGTCAATCACATGTCCACAGTATGAGATTTCCTTTTTGAAAAACTCACACTTGTCTCGGTTCGCTCGAAGCCCATCCTCCCGTAACCTGATGAGCACCTCTTCGAGGTTGGAAAGGTGGTCGTTGTCATTCTTGCCAGTAATGATGATGTCATCAAGATAACACTGAGTACCTGGAATCCCCTGCAGGACTTGGTCCATTGCCCTTTGCCAGATTGCAGGAGCTGATGCTATTCCGAATACCAGCCGATTGTACTGGTAAAGGCCTTTGTGCGTATTTATTGTCAGGTACTTCTTTGATGCCTCATCAATTTCCATTTGGAGATAGGCCTGGGCCAAGTCAATCTTTGTGAAGTGTTCCCCTCTTGACAGGGAAGCAAAGATGTCCTCAATGCGAGGCAATGGGTACTGTACTGTGTGGAGGACTGGGTTAATAGTCACCTTAAAGTCTCCACAGATGCGCACTTTTCTTGGCTTTCCTGATTTTGTGCTGGAGGTTTTCTTCATCACTGGAACTATAGGTATGGCCCATTCACTCCAATCCACCTTCGACAGGACCCCTAACTGCTCCAAGTTCTCCAGCTCTGCTTCTACTGAAGGGCGAATTGCATAAGGCACTGGTCTGGCCTTGTGGAACTTTAGATTTGCGTTCTCCTCAATCTTAATTCCTATTCCCTTCTTGAACAGTTCCTGAGAGTCAGAGAGTATTTGTGACAGTCTCTCAGGAGTGGCGTTGCTGTCCTCCTTTGCTGACACAAACAGTGCTTGGATGGTGTGCCAATCCAACTGTATTTTCCTGAGCCATTCGCATCCCAGCAATGGTGGTCCTCCATTTTCCACTACATAGAGGTTCAATTGCGGTATTCGTTTTTCTTTGTACGTCACTGTCACTTTTATTTTACCTTTGGGGCACACTCTTTGTCCTGTGTATGTCTTTAACAGTGCTTTAGTTGGCCTTAGCGGTATGTGTGAAAACAGTCGTTTGTAGTCATGTACAGAGATCACTGTTAAAGCTGAGCCTGTGTCCAACTCCATTTTCAGCCTAACTCCTGCCACTTCTGGAGTAACCCATATTATTCTGTGATCCTGTTTCTTTCACACTGTGTAGTTTTAGACAAGCCAGATCCTCTTCCTCTGAGTCTGTGTCACTTTTTACTTTATCGGAACTGCCTCCAGTCACGTAGTGTATTTTCTTGTATCTTTCTTTGAAAGGTTTCTTGTTTTCAGCCACTTGGTGTGCCTTTGTATCAGTTTTCTGCTTCTTTGCTTTGCAGACCCTTTCAATGTGCCCTCGTTTGCCACATTGTCTGCAATCTTTGTCTTTAAACCAACAGTCATTGTGGTCATGTGACATTTTACCACAGCGATAGCACTTCTTTTCTTGCTTCAGTGACATTTTGTTAGTGGAATATTCCAGGGATTTTTGTTGAATTTCTAAAGCACCACGTGCTGCTGCTTCCATTGAAATTGCAATACTTAGAGCCTTCTCCAAGGTGAGATCTTTTTCAGACAAGAGCTTCTTTTGTGTGCTTTCATTTTGCATGCCACACACAGATCTGTCCCTCAATGCATCTGATAAGCCCACTCCAAATTGGCAATGTTCTGATAATTTGCGCAACTTTGCCAAATATTCAGAAATGCTTTCATTTTTGCTCTGGTTCTGTTCATGGAATTTAAATCTTTTGGCTATGAGCAGTGGTTTGAGGCTTAAATGGTCTTGGAGTGCGTCCACTATTTGTTTGAATGTTTTGTTTGCTGGCTTTTCAGGGGTTAATAAACTACATAGTAGCCCGTATGTCTTTGCGCCCATAACACTCAGCAAAACAGTGGCTTTCTTTTCTACCTCCACTCCATTAGCCTCACAGTACAACTCCACTCTTTCAATGTAAGTTGCCCAGTCTTCAATGCTGCTATCAAATGCTGCAATCGTGCCAATCATCGCCATTTTTTTTTTCCAAACCAATTTTTCTTTCTTTACTAGTTAGCTAGCGTCATGCAAGTCCTGTGCACTTTTCACTTGACTTACGTATCCCCTGCCTAGCTTAGCAAGCGTGCTCCATTTTCCCTACCTTCGCGCTTCTTTCTTCCAAATTTCGGTGTCCTCTGGATGCGAATCCAGAATAGGAAGACGTAGGTTCATAATTCTCGTCGCCAATTTGTTGTATTTGTACTGCTATACACAACTACATAAAATAATAAAGTAGCAGAGACTGAGAGTAACTTCAAGTGATCTTTACTGGGTAACTGGAACTTCGGCACTGACTGTACAAATCGATACGCACCTGTTATATACGCTCGCAACTAAGGATGTACATCCACAAAACAAAGTAGTTCCTTCAATGTTGCATACATTACACCAGCTGCCTGCCCGTAGACCTGTTTAAGGTGCTCAAATAGGTTCCTGGCGAAACTGTCCCAGTTCACCTCCCTGAGCTGACCTTCTGTGAGCACACATTGCTAGTACACGGGTGGGGGTCCGCATAACTCTGCCAGTCATCAGCTCGTGTGGGGAATACCCCGTGCTTTTTGACTGGCTGGCTCGGATCCCCATCAGGACCAACGGTAGGACCTCCATCCATTTTCTAGGTGAGTCTACCGTCTCTTTCCTCAGCCTTTCTTTCAAGGTCCTGTTCATCCTCTCCACAATCCCTGAGGACTGTGGGTTGTGTGCAATGTGGCATTTTCCCCCGATGCCGAGTACCATAAGGGTATTCTGCATGACGTGCCCGGTAAAATGACTTCATTGGTCGGACTCCACATACTGTGGTAGCCCCCATCGTGAGAACACCTCCCTGACCAGGATCCTGATGGTACCCAGAGCTGTGGCTGTTCGGCAGGGGAAGGCTTCCACCCACTTTGTGAACACGTCCACCAGGACTAGGCAGTAATTATAGCCTCCCTGGGCGGTGGGTAGGGGCCTGATGTAGTCGACCTGGATTGAATGCCATGGTCCCTCTACCCTCCTGATGAGTCCCATCGGTACCTTTCTTATGTGGGGGTCAGGATTGTTAACAGCACACACCAGACAGCTGGTACAGAACTTGCGGACATCTTCCCTGAGTCCTGGCCACCATCCCGCCTGTTCCACCAGCTGCCAGGTGGTCTCAGGCCCGGGATGCCCCGCTCCTGGACCCTCATGGCCAGTTGGAGGAATTTCCTCCTGTGCTGCTGTGGTACTACCCATTGTTCTCCCCTAAACAGCATGCCTTCTTTCACAGAGAGGGCTGCTGTGCCTTAAGGGCCCTCTACCCTTTTCCCCTCAGCCACTGCACTGAGGACTGCCTTGAGGACATGGTCTTTGGTTTGGACCGTCTTAAGGTCCATGGTTAAAGCTACCCCTGCACTCCCTTGTGTCCCATTCCTACCCCTGACTGCTGCTATAGGACTGGACCCAAATGGGTCCCAGAAAGTGCCTGTACGGGCACCTTCCTTAGCTAACACGTCGGCCTGCTGGTTGCCCTTACTATGGGGTTCTGTGGAGGAATGGGCTTTCACCTTATGGATGAAAACCTCTCCTTCCTCCCCCACTGCTGCTAAGATTTTCTCCAGCAGGGGTTTCACTGTGAGGGGTCTCCCGTCAGCGGAGGTGTATCCACGGCGGGACCAGATGGCCAGGTAGTCCATACACAAATTGCATGTGAACATGCTGTCCGAGCAAATCATGTATGGGGTGGGGAAGATTTTGGGGTGTGTAACAACGTACAGTACCGCGGACAGTTCAGCCTGCTGAGCGCTCATGGTGCTGGAGAGCTTAATTGCCAGGACAACGTTTGCCGCTGGGTCACAAACTCCACACCCTGTGAGTCACTCACCAGCAGATACCCTGCTGGAGCCATCCACATAGGTTTTGCAGCCTGTGGGGTGTATCCCGGCCCGCAAACCTATGTCTACTTCCCAAACCCCTTCTATGGAGCACCGGTGGGCTGTTCCAGGATATACCAAGTTAGCTGCGAGCTTTGGCTCGCAGAGCCCTTTTACTTTCAGGTCCATCTGTGAGAGAAGCAGGGTCCAGCGAGCAATGCGGGCACTGCTCACTGTCCCATCCTTGATTCTCCCATCCAGGAGCATTTGGGTGGGCGTGTGATGGGTGAGGAGGGTGATGGGAGAGGTGCCTGTGAAGATCAGCAAACTTTTCACAGCCCAATGTGTGGCCAAGAGGTGCCTCTCACAATTGGAGTAGCTCTTCTCCACATCTGTGAGTATCCTGGAGGAGTAGACCACCGGTCTCAGCCTGCCATGCCGCTCTTGGAGCAGGACAGCACTCAGGCTGTCCCCGCTGGCTGCTACCTCCAGAAAGAACACTTTCCCCCCATCTATGGCCCCTAGAGCTGGTGCGGTCTGCAGATCTTTCTTGAGCCTGACAAATGCTGCCTGGCAACCCTCATCCCAAACCCACTCCACTCCCTTATGTAGGAGTCGGAGCAGGGGGGTTGCTGTGGCTGCATAGTCCTCAATAAAGTCTCTGCAGTACCTGGTTAGCCCTAGAAAAGAACTCACTCCCGTAACAGTGTTGGGGACTGTAAGATTTGAAATTTTCAGCAATAATCACGCAAGAAAACAGGATAAAATAAGACAGTTTATTGACCAAAGTAAGCTTGCACAGAAAAACCTTTGATAAAAGGGCATACAAAATGGCTGCCGGGCCTCGTGATCAGTCTTCTGGACCATTTGATTTCTGTTACTGCAAGCCAGACAGGCTTGTGGATTGAAGACAGTAAGCCCGCGAAAGCCAGTATCGGGAAACCGAAACTCAGGGAAACAGCATACATATTCAATGGATTCTAAGTACAGGATGGGGCCCATCAAGATATGGGCGGACAATGCATGAACACTTATACCCATTTAATGTACAAAGGAGAAACCATTTAACAGCCATCAAGGGAAATCTCCAGACCGATCAATATGCGAACCGAGTCACGGTGACAATGTAAAAGACATTAAAAGACATTATCGGCCAGGAAGGCCAGTTAAGTTATCACCGACTCCCGTTACAAGACAAAGCGCCCCTGCAGAGATTTCTGCCCGCCAAAATTAATACAAAGACAGGACTATGATTTGGCGGGAGATAAGACTGTCCCAAAAGGGTATAAATATGAATTTTGAAAAGTCCATCGGTGCGCCTCTTCTACCTCGATAGCTTCGGAATCGATCAAGATGCTTCTTCTTTTTAAAGACGCTTCGGACGGACAATTTCGGTGAAAAGACAACGTGGTCGGTGTTCAGCCAGACAAGGCTCGGTGACGACGGGAAGACGACGAGGGTGGCCCGCGTACTGTTGTCGGGAGATCATTGACGACCCAGGCCAAAGGAGAAGACACCCTCTGGAAAGCCACCGAGCCAGGCGGGAGCGAGAAAGGTCCTCGACATACCATTCGGCCAGAGACCTTCAGATTCTCCCATTTGCATCCAGTTCTTCAACAGCTTTTAGCTGATCCAACCATGACGAGCGCTCATCGAGGCTGTATCTACTGCCCCATCGCCTGAGAGAAAAACAAGCTGCGCCAGAAGTTTCCAGATCCACGTGACGACGGAAAGCTGAGCCAAAAGGCTGCGAACCCCTTTTTCGCGATTTTGAGAGTGGTGAGCATGATCCCGAGTTCCTCAGGTCGAAACTTAGTTTAGGTATAGGGGGGGGAGTTAAGGGTAATCGTAATGTGTTTTCCCTTTTACGATGTGCCGTGTGTTCCCCATTTCCATAGAGTCAAGTTCATAAATTTGTGCATGATTGTAGTTACTTTAATCTGTGCCTATGACATGTATTTTGTAATGCTTCAAACTGTTTAAAAATAAAAGCATCCATTTCGTGCTATTCAACCTGGTCTATTGAGTCCTTTCTCTGTACTACAGTTCTCTGCATCTAAGTCCAAGGTCTAGAACCGTAGGGGAGAGTTGGTCGAACCACTCAAGGGTAATTATTGCACAAAGCCTGGCAGGAGACCAGAACGAGCAAGAGAAACCCCCTGCAGAAATGGCGACCATGGCAGGACCTTGGCAGCAGGAAAGTAGTGTGTTAGATCAAGGTCTGAATAAACGAAATATGATGGAGGAAAGAATAGCGGATTATGTTTTTGGAAAAGTCAACCTCACAAAACAATGGATATCTGACCTATTAAGGGATAGGCGCCTGCTAGACGCAGCCATCAAGTGGACAGAGGGTAAAGAGCATAAGAAATCTGTAGAAAAGGCGGTCTGGCTGATGTGCTACAAGAAGCAAGTCCAGCTTTTGGACCAAATCGTTGCAGCACAAACAGCCCAGATAAAAGGGTTGCTTACAGACGTAGAGGAAAAGGTTGCGGGAGGTCAAAAACTGATTGAATCGCTTAACGCGCTGAATCAGGAACGCCACTCCACAACTCGCTGCCACGAAACCCGGGTAGAGTATTTAAAATGTCAGGTCATTGAGGCCAAGGCCAGTGAAGGTAGGATGAGAGATAGGTGTTTCTGTCTAGCTAAGCAAATAGAGACCCAAGAGTAAAAACTTCTGGGAGCCAGGGCAGCATATAAGATGGCCATGGAGGATAGATCTGAGAGCACTGACCACAGCGCTTGCCGTCGGGAGCAAGAGGACCTGAGAACGGCCCTAGCCAAGGCAAACGGGTTGGTGTGTCTCATAAACCCACCAGCGAGCCAGCTATTGCTAGCCAGGGAATCCAAAAGACCAATTCCACAAGAGATAGTTCAGGAACCAACCCTCGAACCCTCTGCACCTCCTGCTTATGATGAGTCTTGGACTCCGGGGAAGGAAACGGAGACAGTAGATGAAGAGATTCTTGAGGTAGAGCAACACCAGATAGTAGAGTCGGGGCCGGCGCCGATGTGTCCAATTCGACACCGGAGGCTCGGTCCGAATGAAGACAATGGCGAGGACGGACCCCTTGTGAATCAGATCATAATGCCCCACAGCGCACAACAGCTGAGGCAATGATAAGTCACATCCCAAAACTCTCCGAGTCAGGAGATCCGTCCGTCCATTTTAGGGACGTGGAGCAGACCGCAGCAGTTAATGACTGCGACGGGGTTGAACAGTCCAAAATGCTGCTGTTCTCCCTGGACAGCTCGCTCCTCCAGTGTCCCCCTGACGAGAGCAAGAGAGGGCACAGGGAATATGAGTTGTTACGGGACGAGATCCTGGAAATTATAGGAGAGGGTGACGGAACTCCGTTCCTCCGTTTAGAAAAGACAGTGCAGCTAGAGGGAGAACCCCCACGGGTTTTCGCCGGAAGGTTGTGGCCCGTGTATCGGCGCAGCTGCCTGGGAGGACCGGAACGGAACGCGCTAAACGATGAACAAAGGGCTCATTGGCTCCGGTGCCTGGTAGCAGGTTGCTTGCCAATAGTGAGGGAGCAGGCCAAAGCATGGTTTGACCCCACTAACGCCCGCTCCACGGAGGAACTAGTACTTGATCAGCTCACGATCAGTTACAGGAACAACAAGGGTAGGAAAACGCCTGTTTTAAAAGGAAAGATACATGAGGCAAGGTCCGCAGCTTCTGCTAAAAAGGAATGGCATCAGGAGGGGAATCGCCCTCCCCAAGCCAAGAGCAGTTGTTACGGGTGTGGGAAGGAAGGTCACTGGCGCCAGGACTGTAAAAATTCCTGTAAGGATTTAAAGGGAAAAGCTCCCTCAGCCCCAGCCCAAACGCCCATCCGGAAGAAAGGAGCCGATGTGTCGATCCATCCCGCTGCGATCGAGTCAGTTTTAGAGGCAATGCGGTCTCTAATGACCTCGCAGGGGAAGGTGGCAGTCGCCAACGGCTCTGTTGCTCCCCCAGCCCCAACCGATGTGCCCAATTGACTAGAGCCAGCGCAGCCTGTCGACCTGTGTCCCCTCGAAAGACATGCACAGGAAGAGACCTCCTATAAAATGGAGTAATACCTGCGGTGCCAGGTTGCGGAGGCTAAGTTAGTTGAGCAGGTTTTAAGGGAGGAGAACGCCAGGTTAACAGCGAGGGCTGGCAGTTTAGAGGGTCAGCTAAGGGTTTTTAAAATGGTTCATGACCAGTGTAAACTGTTTAAGCCAGGTGCAAAAGAACTAGCTGGGAAAGCCAGGTCTGAGGGTAAAAGCAATAAGCCTGAGGCAAGTAAAGAGTCACAGACCACACAAGCTGGCGTTGCAGCCTGCTTGAGGGGAGGAGCCATTCCGCCCACCTGGGAGGCTTCTCCGATGTCCTGGGACTCGGACGAGGAGAGACCCGAACAGCAAGGTCCCGCCCTCGACACGATTCTGGAGGAGGAGGAGTCGGAGGACGGAGGTTCCGCCCTCGACTCGAGCGTGGGGGAGGTAGAAATTGGGGGCAGAGATCCTCCACCTGTAAGGACAGGTGGGGAGGAGCCGTCTGCCACAGACCCAATTCCCGAAGGGGCGGAGCCTGAGGGGAGGGAGCCGAAGCCCACAGTCGTGGAAGAGCCACGGGCTGTGAGAGCCAAAGTCCCACCCAAAGGTCCACTCGCCAAGGGAGCCTGCCCAAATCCCAAAGGGGCGGAGCCTGAGGGAAGGGAGCCGAAGCCTACTGTCGTGGAAGAGCCACAGGCTGCGAGAGCTGAGGTCCCACCCGAAGGCCCACTCACTAAGAGAGCCACGCCCAAAGTACCTTCTCACAGGTCGGCCCGAACGCCTCAGCCTGTAAAGTCTTGGCCCGAGTCACCCACTCGCAGTAGACACCGACTTCAGAAATCATTAAGAAAGCACAGTCCCCGTTTAACAGCAAAAGGCTGCGGGGAACCAGAGATACAGGTCACTGCAGCCCCGCCACAGGGAGCGGTGAGCTGCAGTCCGATCAGGGATTAGGCAAGCCGCCCGGGGACGGGCGGCGCTGTACATAAGTTAAGTTAGGTAATTATGATGATAGTTTAAGGAATATAAAGTTTACGGTGTTAAGAAATGTTAAGAGTACAATTTTGAAGTCTGCCCGGCATGTGTGCTTGTTTGGGAGCGGGGTCCAGAAACCCGCGCGTCCATTTAATTAGGCCAGCACCTATTGGGAGCCGGGCTACTTCATTTTATTGGTTACAGAAACCTGGGATATGATGAAAAAGATTCTCATCGTGTTCGTGGCGATCGGGTGCGGGTGGGCCTACCGAGGCCGCACCAAGGACGTCATCATCTTCGGGTGTTCCGGGGACACGGCCCCCATCGCAACGGATGGGACAGGGGAGCGAGAGGTTGAGGAAACCGCCACCTACTTCCACCAGGGGAGATGGCCAGGTTGGCTGGGGACGAATTCTACGGAATACTCCAGCAATTTCGGTTTTGCCTACCAAGAGACTTCGTTAACGTGCCCTCGGGTGAGGATCCTTGCACCCAGAGTCAGCGTTACCGTGGGAAAGAGGATCTGTCTGGTGTGTAATGGGAACGTACCACTAAGGCGATGGTGGTGGCTGCGAAAGCTGGGAAAGGACATGAGGAACTCTACGGTCACGTGGGAGCGACTGGGTAATAATACCCATCGGACTATTACGGGGACTCACGGACAATTACGTGTGTGTTGGGACAAATGGTGGGAACCAGATGAAGGAATATATGCCTGTATGTGGGGTTCAAAACACGTTTGCCCCAAGGGCGTATCCATCTTCTTCCAGAGGCAGTGGCAGGATGAAGGAAAGGGGATGAGATGGGATGTCAGCACTCGAGCATGCGGAGCCCCATACTCCCCTATTCCAGTAAACGCCACTGAACTCATCACTTGCCCACGCAAGCCCCTGCCCACGCTTCCGGTAGCACTAGCCCAGAAAGAAGGGTGCCCAACCACCACCAAGGGACCCGGGAACGGTTTAGTATTGGTACCCACCGGTCAGGTGCTGTACCAAGGGGTACACTACGCGGTGGCCTCAGTGATTTTAAACCTCACTGAGGTACGATTGCCGGAGTGGTGCCCCAAAGAAACGGAACAATTATACCAGGTCCTGTTAACCCGAATGTTTAGACAGTTTTACGAGTTTGACTTTGCCGACATTGACAAAGACAAATTATACACCACACCACCAGAAGTTTTGGATCGAGTCGGGAGGCAAAGAAGGGGTACAGTAAATGACATATTCACTGCTTTTAATACCGGGGCATCTGTCGTCAACGCTCTAGATAACGTGGAGCTGCAGACACAGATCAACGGTTTAAAAGCCCAGTTAAGGAACATACTGACAGACGAAAATAAGGCAGTGGGTTCTGAGTTACATGAGGACCAGGCCATGACACTACACTTTAAGGAAATAATAGCTGAGCTGGAGAAACACGCGAGAACGGTAAATGCGCTCATTAAGGAGGATCGGAATGCATCCGATCAAGCTGCGCAAAACGAGGCCTGTGTGCTATACGGGGCGTGGTTACTGGGCGAGGGCCGCAGTAATCTTGAGGATTTAAAACAGGGTTTGGTCCCGTCCTGGATCAGCAACAAGCACTTGCAAGCGCTCCACCCTTTTGAGAATGCATTAAGCCCGTGCCAGCTCAGACTAGCTGCAGAAGCGTACCCAGTCCCAG
This sequence comes from Somniosus microcephalus, assembly GCF_052327205.1. Classification (NCBI taxonomy): domain Eukaryota; kingdom Metazoa; phylum Chordata; class Chondrichthyes; order Squaliformes; family Somniosidae; genus Somniosus; species Somniosus microcephalus. The sequence continues at coordinate 91,759,720 of NC_140996.1, read as the reverse complement.
TGGACTGCGGACGTTCGAATCATACTATCATGGGAATAGTGGTAAGAATGCCGGTGTTGGGTCCCGCAGCAAAGCCCGCCCCGGTATACAGGGTGGAGAACATTGGAGTAATTCAGGGGGGCGCACACATTCGTTACGCAGTGGTCCCGCCTTGCGTCATCAGATGGGTGCGTACGATGACAGGCACCGACCTCTCGGGGTGTCGGAGCCGGGGAGCACACATCATCCTTTGTCCCCAGCACTTGAATGCCTTTTTGAAACCACAGTGCGGGTTCAGAACCGCTAGCGCGAAGCCGATAAATTGCACCATGGAGGCAATGGCAGAGGACCATGTGCCCCCGCAGGTAGCATATATCGGGGGTGGGACATACTGCGTCACCACTGCAGCGCCTCACTACCGCTACGGACAACACGAGTGGTGTTCGATCAGTGATAGCAGTTTCTGTTTCAAACCCAGGGCTGAGGTTCAAGTGGCACAACAACGAATTGTCCCCATTCCTGCACCCTCCACCGTTCACCTCACTGTCAAAGAGAATTTCACGGACTTGCAACGATTCGTAGCGCATTTTGGTTATGTCATTCCCCCTCTTCCCGAACACCTCACCAAGATTTTAAAAGCCGTTATAGTTTCACAGAAACATTTTTACACACTGGAGCAGAAGACTCTTGAGATAGGAAAAGACATATTGGACATAGTCATCCCACCATGGTGGGACTTGTTCACTAACATAGAGGTCCTGGCCTGGATTAGAATAGAATCCCACATCCTAGTAGTGTGTCAGGTTTTAATTGTGATATTTTTGCTATTCGTGAATTGCAAAAGAGGCAAACGCCTCCAGAGGCACGAGAACACAGGAGAATGGAGAGAACGCTATGTGCGAATGGGGGAAGAAGACACCCCACTTTAAGTTGCTAGTATTGAAGGTTAAGCGTCCCTCCATTTTTAGATTTTGGCCATTTGCGTGTTTTGTTTTAAGGATATGAATATTGTTATGTTATTAGTCATTCTTAAGTTTTTGGATTAATAAAAGGTGCATGCAGGTGGTGCAAGAGGGTATCAACCCCTGCACATCTGACAGATGAATGTGTTATAGTTTAAGAAGTGCTGCCTATGATTATCCAAATGTGCACAAAGTAATTTTCGTTTTTTTCGGAAATGGGAACTGCATGTGTCGTGAGGGTCATAGATAGTTAAGTGCCAGGAATGTTTGGATGTGGGGAATCAGGGAAAATTTGCTCACCAAGGATCATTGATACCTCTAGCAAGCTATCAGTATCACAGGAGGGCCTGTAAGATTCGAAATTTTCAGCAATAATCACGCAAGAAAACAGGATAAAATAAGGCAGTTTATTGACCAAAGTAAGCTTGCACAGAAAAACCTTTGATAAAAGGGCATACAAAATGGCCGCTGGGCCTCGTGATCAGTCTTCTGGACCATTTGATTTCTGTTACTGCAAGCCAGACAGGCTTGTGGATTGAAGACAGTAAGCCCGCGAAAGCCAGTATCGGGAAACCGAAACTCAGGGAAACAGCATACATATTCAATGGATTCTAAGTACAGGATGGGGCCCATCAAGATATGGGCGGACAATGCATGAACACTTATACCCATTTAATGTACAAAGGAGAAACCGTTTAACAGCCATCAAGGGAAATCTCCAGACCGATCAATATGCGAACCGAGTCACGGTGACAATGTAAAAGACATTAAAAGACATTATCGGCCAGGAAGGCCAGTTAAGTTATCACCGGCTCCCGTTACAAGACAAAGCGCCCCTGCAGAGATTTCTGCCCGCCAAAATTAATACAAAGACAGGACTATGATTTGGCGGGAGATAAGACTGTCCCAAAAGGGTATAAATATGGATTTTGAAAAGTCCATCGGCGCGCCTCTTCTACCTCGGTAGCTTCGGAATCGATCAAGACGCGTCTTCTTTTTAAAGACGCTTCGGACGGACAATTTCGGTGAAAAGACAACGTGGTCGGTGTTCAGCCAGACAAGGCTCGGTGACGACGGGAAGACGACGAGGGTGGCCCGGGTACTGTTGTCGGGAGATCATCGACGACCCAGGCCGAAGGAGAAGACACCCTCTGGAAAGCCACCGAGCCAGGCGGGAACGAGAAAGGTCCTCGACATACCATTCGGCCAGAGACCTTCAGATTCTCCCATTTGCATCCAGTTCTTCAACAGCTTTTAGCTGATCCAACCATGACGAGCGCTCATCGAGGCTGTATCTACTGCCCCATCGCCTGAGAGAAAAACAAGCTGTGCCAGAAGTTTCCAGATCCACGTGACGACGGAAAGCTGTGCCAAAAGGCTGCGAAACCCTTTTTCGCGATTTTGAGAGTGGTGAGCATGATCCCGAGTTCCTCAGGTCGAAACTTAGTTTAGGTATAGGGGAGGGAGTTAAGGATAATCATAATGTGTTTTCCCTTTTACGATGTGCCGTGTGTTCCCCATTTCCATAGAGCCAAGTTCATAAATTTGTGCATGATTGTAGTTACTTTAATCTGTGCCTATGACATGTATTTTGTAATGCTTCAAACTGTTTAAAAATTAAAGCATCCATTTTGTGCTATTCAACCTGGTCTATTGAGTCCTTTCTCTGCACTACAGTTCTCTGCATCTAAGTCCAAGGTCTAGAACCGTAGGGGAGAGTGGGTCGAACCACTCAAGGGTAATTATTGCACAAAGCCTGGCAGGAGACCAGAACGAGCAAGAGAAACCCCCTACAGGACTGGTATCTGCTGTACTGCTTCACTTCTAGCTTTATCTATGGCCCTTTCCCCAGCGCGTACTGTCAGGCCCAGGAATTTCACCTCCTGCTGGCCGATCTGCACTTTCTTTGGGTTCACTTTAAAACCTTCCTGCCTGAGCAGTTCCAGCAGTTCGGCCAGTAGTGGGCCATGCTCCTCTCTCAAATCCACGAATAGGAGCAAGTCATCCACATACTGTACCAGCTGCCTGGGCTGGCTGAAGCCCTTTCGACTGTTTGTCATTCATTGGTGGAAAATGCTAGGGCTATTGTGGAAGCCCTGAGGCAAACAATTCCAGGTGTACTGTTGCCCTTTAAAAGTAAAGGCAAACTTGTACTGATCCTCTCTCCTTAAAGGGATGGACCAAAACCCGTTGGAAATATCCAGCACCATGAAAGTGATCGCGGATGCTGGGATACTTCCTATCAGGTCGGCAACTGCTGCTACCGTGGGTGCACAGGCTGGGATGTTACTATTGAGCACCCGATAGTCCACTGTGGCCCTCCAGGAGTTGTCCGGTTTTCTAACCGGCCACAGTGGAGAGTTTACGTGGGTGGCTATTGGTCTCAGGACCCCCTGTTGCACTAAGGAGGGCATGGCTGCTTCCATGTCTGGCTCTGCTTCCCTGGGGAAGTTATACTGCTTTTGTGGTCAGGCCACAGGGTCCACATCTACACTGACCTCGAACCCGTTGACCCTCCCACAGTCGTGCTTGTGTGTGGCAAATGTGGCTAGGTGGGCTCGCACAAATGCCTGGAACTCCCTTGCGGTATTACTGACCATGAGTTCGAGGTTATAACCCTCTTTAGGCTTCATGGTGCACAGGGTCCCCTTCCCCTGTTTCCCTGGGATGACTACTACTCCGCCTTCCTTTCCTGTACTTGCCCCCCATAGGCAGTGATTCCTTAAATCTACTAGGATCCCGTGGCCTACAATAAAGTCAGCTCCCAGGATCCCTTTCCCACCCTCCACTTCACACTTCATTAGGATACAGGTCCACTTAGAGCGGAGTGTTCCTAAACGAATGGACAGCAGGGTGGAAAGTGAGCCAGCCTGTTCTTTACCTGTGAATCCCGACAGTCTGTATGGGACCCCATTAGATAGAGGTGAGGTGGTGGGGTTTGCTGAATGGATCACGGTGCATGATGCTCCCGTGTCCAACAGATAGGTCCCCTTTACCTTTTCTAACTCCATCTCAATGAGGGGTCTCTTCCATAAGTCGTACTGAAGGGAACACAGGTAAACAGGCTGCGCTGGCTCTAGTCAGGGCTGTGGGTTGGATGGGGCGGATGGGGTCAGAGCACTAGTAGTTGCTGCTACCTTTCCTGGGCCAGTCACTAGGGTCCTCATTGCGTCCAAAAATGACTTGACCGTGGCGGGAGGGATTCCTGTCTCTGTCTTTTGGGCTGGGGCTGAGGAATTATTTTCCCTTGTTATCCTTCCAAGGATTTCTACACTCCTTCGTCCTGCCTCCTTGTCCATCCTTCCCACACACCTAACAGTTAAGCTTTGTGCTGGAAGGGTTATTCTCTTCCTGATGCCACTCCTTCCTACCCTGACCGGGTTTCATTTCATGCACCTTCCCTTTAGATGGGTGTGCATCGGTTCCCTTGCCATTCCGGTAAGCCAGGGTCAATTGTCTGATCAATGTCAGTTTGGTAGTCAGGGGATGCTTTGGGTCAAACCACATTTCTGCCTTGGCCCTGACCTGTGGCAAGCTGTTTGCCACCAGGCAACGGAACCAGTGGACCAGTTGATCCTGGTCCAGGTTAGCCCGGTTAGGTGCCCCAGTACAGACACTCCTATAAACCGGCCACAACCTGTCTGCGAAAGCCTGCGGGGTTTCCCCTGTGAGCTGCACTGTTTTATCCACCCGGGAGAAAGGACTTCCCTCATTCATCCCCATGGCCTCAAGAACTTCCTCCCTGAGCTCCTCATACTCGCACTGTCCCCTCTTACACTGGTCAGAGAGGGACTGGAGGAGCTTACTCTCCAGGGAGAATAGCAGCATTTTGGCCTGTTCAGCATCATCGCACTCGTTGATGCTTGCTGCCTGTTCCACTTCCCTGAAGTGGACCGAGGGGTCCCCATTTGCTGTGAGTTTTGTTATATGGCTTACCATGGCCCTAAGCTGTTGGGTGCCATGGGGAACTACGAACTGGTTTTGGAGGGGTCCCTCATCCCTGCTATCAGCGGGTGGGCCAAACCTTTGCTGCCGGGCCGGGCACATCAGCCCCGGTCCCAGCCTCTCTTGCGAGGGTTTTTCCACCTCAGCTTCTACCCCTAACTCCACCCCGCCTTGCTGCCAGACTTCGCTGAAACCTGGCGCTACGGGTGGTGGTCATGGATCCTCCTGCTCCTCAACTGGGTCGTCCCTTGGCACTACCAGTGGTGTCTGAACTGTTCTCCCCAGGTTCCCTGTAACGTCGACCAGGGCTGCACTCGGGCTTATGAGGTACACCATGCCCTTTGCCTTCCTTAGAGCAAGGTTCAGATTCTCTATCTGTTTCTGGCAGGGGCCATGATCTGCATCCTCAAACCCCTGTGCACTTGCTATCTTATAGGCTGCCTGTATGTCTCTTACTTTCTCCTCCTGCTCTCTTACTTGTCTTGCTAGGCGGGCATTCAATTCCCGCAACCTCAGCTCATTGTTCTTGGCCTTGGTGACCTAACACTGTAAATACTCCTGCCTGGTCTTATGCTCCCCCAGTAACTGCACCCTTTCCTGGTTCAGAGCCTGCAATCCTGACAGTAACTTTTCCCCTGCTAGAGCCCTTGCTTGGGCTTCCAGGACTGACTCCCGTATCTCGGCTGCCTGTGCTTTGATGAGCCTGTCCAAAAGCTGGATCTGTTTCTTGAAGCACATCAGCCAGACTGCTTTTTCTATGGATTTCTTATGATCCTTCCCTTCTGTCCATTTAGCTGAAGCATCTACCGAATGCTCAGCCTTTAACAGACTAGTGATCCACTTCTTGGTGATATTCACCTTACTGAAAACATAATTTGAAATCCTCTCTTCCGTTAAAGTTTGCTCTTCCGCATCAGTGTCTACTGTATCGCACCCCTGTTGTCAGAGTCCTGCCGCGGTTGCCATTCTGTAGGGGTTGGTGTTTTGAGTCAACTTTGCCTCTGACTGTTTTGAGTGGTTCGAATCGCTCCCCCACACCCTTTGGTTCTAGACTCTGGACTTAGGTACAGGCTGCGATACAAAATTGGAGTATAAAACTGGTTTGGTGCAAGAAAACTATGTTTTATTAGAGTCACAATAAAATTATAACATTGAAGAATTACACTTAGATTACTGGAGTATTTACAGACATTCAAGAATACACCTAATTAGGAATGGGGAACACACGACACAATGAGGGAAAAATCACGTTAATAATCCCCCTACCCTTGTCCCACCCCCAATGTCTAACTAAATTGTGCTCACCAACAGGGGTTTCTTGACAGTTCGAATCCTGTCAGGTAAGCCGATTGTGTTTTTGGGGTTTGCTCTTTGTGTCCTTTGGGGCCTGCCATCTCCACGTGGTACTAGTCTTAGAATCTGCGAAGGTTCTTCAGTTTGGTGGAGTCCGCTGTTGCGGTTTGGGCGCGGTTGTGGATTTGTCTGGTGAGTACCTCCTTTTCTCAGTTAGAAATAGGGAGAATAAAGTCTTTGTTGGGTACTTTAGCTTGTAGAGTGGAAAGCTTTGGGTTTTGTTCTTCCAGTGGTGGTCTGGTCGTCGGGCTTTTGTTGCGGTTGGTGTTCAGTTGGCGGTCTTCAGTGTCGGCTCGGTCACGGTGGCCTAGATCATTACCTGTGTAGTGGTAATGATCTGAAGGTATGGTTTACCCGGCCCCTTTTGTTACCGCGGTGCTCGTGGTCAGTCCTCATGTAGGGCTGCGGTTGCGGCCTTGTTGTCTTCGGTCGAGCCTGCCCCACCATGCCCCCTCACTGAGATGTTGCGTGAGCCTTCCTGTTGGCTTCACCTGGCCCCCTCTGGTGTGGTGTCGATAGCTAGCGTGCCTCCCGAATGCTTCTCAATGATGATTCACGCATGCCTTTGGTTACGGGTGAGCATACAGTTATACTGTTTTTAAGCTTGTTATCTGCGCGCCAAATCAGGGTTAGTTCTTTGTCCGATTTTTGGCGGGCTCATTAAGGTGATTATAGCCAGTCACCTTAACTGGTTTTTGGATGGTTGTCTCATTGCTAAATGGCTTTTAATGTCTTGGGTGTTTGTCATGTATAATGTTAATCGGTGTCTTCCTGGCTTGGTAGCTAGTTCGAACTGTAGGCGATTATTTATGCAGAGTTTTGATGGGCTTTAAGTTTGTGCAAGATTAAGTCTTTTCCTGGGTTGATTTGTTTAAAGGGAAGAATGCGTGTTCTGTCTCCTCCAGTTGTCTGGTTCCAAAATAACAAATCAAAGCTGTCTCCCACAGGCCCAGGCATGTCAAGTTTTAAGCTTTTGAACTTGACATCGTGTCTGCAGGGTCCTACTTTAACGTTGCAGTTTTTGCCATAAAGTCCAAAAGCCATTCCCTTCAGTGTTCTCTTATCGATAACTTGTCCTTCAGGGTCCCTTATTAATAATTTGGGAAATGTGGGAATTTTGAGAAACCTACAGAACCAGTGTCCTGGCAAATCGAATAACTAGGGCAGTAGACAGGGTTTTAATTTAATGAAGAGTGTGGGAGGATTCAGGAAAGAGTAAATTTAAAAGCAGAAAGAGAAATTTCAAGGCTCTAGAGCAGGGCAGAGTTTTGGGTAAAAATAAGCAGAATGGGTCAAGAAGGGACAGAAAGTATCAAGGGTAATAGGGCATCAGTGACTATGGTGACATCAGGAAAAAATAGAAAAAAGTCAAAGCTAAAGGCACTATATCTGAATGCATGAAGCATTCGCAACAAAATAGAAGAATTAATAGCGCAGATAGAAATTAATAGGTTTGATCTAATAGCCATTATGGAGACATGGTTGCAAAGTGACTAAGATTGGGAACTAAATATTCCAGGATACTTAACTTTTAAAAGAGATAGGTAAAATGGAAAAGGAGGGGTAGCTCTGATAATAAAGGATAGGATAAAGTCAGTAGAGAGAAAGGATCTTAGCTCCGACAATCAAGAAGTAGAATCAGTTTGGGTGGAGCTAAGAAACAGGAGGGGGCAGAAAACATTGGTGGGAGTTATTTAGTGGCCCCCAAACAGTAGTTGTAATGTGAGGCAAAGTATAAATCAGGAAATTAGAGGCACATGTAGCAAGGGTAATACAGTAATCATGGGGGACTTTAAACTACATATAGACTGGGCAAACCAAATTTGCCGTAATAGCGTGGAGGACGAATTTGTGGAATGTATACAAGATAGTTTTCTAGATCAGTATGTTGAGGAACCAACTGGGGAACAAGCTATTTTAGATCTAGTATTGTGCAATGAGAAAGGGTTAATAACCTTGTAGTAAAGGGGTCTTTAGGGAAGAATGACCATAATATGATAGAATTTTAAATTAAGTTTGAAAGTGATTTAGTTAAAGCTGAAACTAGGGCCGTAAATCTAATCAAAGCAAACTACGTAGGTATGAGGGGTGAGTTGGCTAAAGTATGTTGGGAAACTACATTAAAAGGTATGGCAGTAGCCAAACAATGGCAAGCATTAAAAAAATTAATACATAGTTTACAACAAATATATATTCCTTCAAATATATATTCCTTTAAGGCACAAAAATCCCATAGGAAAAGTGGGCCAACTGTGGCTAACAAGAGAAGTTAAAGATAGTATTAGATCAAAGGAAGAGGCTTATAACATTGCCAAAAAGAGCAGTAAGCCTGAAGATTTTAGAATTCAGCAAAGGAGGACCAAGAAATTGATAAAGAAAAGGAAAATAGAATATGAGAGTAAACTAGCGAGAGACATAAAAACAGACTGTAAAAGCTTTTATAGGAATGTAAAAAGGAAAAGATTAGCAAAATTAAATGTGGGTCCGTTACAGGCTGAGACAGGAGAAATTATAATGGGGAATAAGGAAATGGTGAAGAAATTATACAAATACATTGGGCTAGATTTTCTGCCCAGAGGCGGGTTCGCAGCGGCTTAGCTGTTTGGCAGGTTCTGGTCCCGCTCACGGTTCCAGCCGCTCTGCGCGAATGATTTAGCGTAGTTTGGGCTTATTAAGCCCATTGTGGATGTTACCCTGCCCAATCAGTGGGTGCGGGTCTGCTGATCTCCTGTGATGATGCGTTTGAAGCCACTGTATTTAAGGGGGCCATGTCCCCTTTGGCTCTCACTTCCATTTTGCTGTTCCTGAGTGCTGGTGATTGCAGACATGACAGCACATAGAACAAAGGCTGCTCCCCGTTCGACAATGACTCCTTCCATGCTCTTGTGGGGGGAGTAAGAGGACACAAGGAAGTACTGTTCCCTTTTGATGGAAGGAGGAAGCCTCAGCACACCAAGGCTGCAAATAGCTGAGGAGCTCAGGGCAAGGTCTACCTTTACACTCACCTGTGTCCAGTGTAGGAAGGGTTAAATGATCTCCAGCATTCAGCAAAATTGAGTATAACAGCACACTTACCTTCATTCTGCTGTGCTTGTCTTCACATCCCCAACCCTACACCTGCACATCCTAACTTACCTCAACATCTCTTGCACCGTCACCCATCCCTCTCTCCCTATGTACAGAATCACATCCCCATCTTACTATGCACCCCTCACACTCACTCTCAATATAATGCAATGATAACAACTCACAAGGAGGGAATTTGGTATTGGCACCTCACTCCATCATAGTCTCCCTCTAAATATCTATCCCATCCATTCTTTACAATCATTCCACCACTCTCCCTAAAACTGCACTTCTGTCCCTCATTACAGGAAGAGAAAGCCCACAATAAGAGGGAAAGAGAGAGAACAGGAGGAGGACCACCATCCATGGCGCAGCTCACCCACGCTGAGGAGGCAGCTCTGGACATTGTTGGAGGTGCTGAGGAGCTTGAAGTGGGGGATGGAGAGATGGGCTCAATAGAACAACCTGGTGACAGAATTATTTTCCAATCATCTGATTTGGCATTCATGAGTGACTCATATGGGATCTGATGTTCTTAGAAATTGAGTGCTCATCATGTGCACAATGGGATGTGTCTGCAACCTTCATATCAGATGTCTAAATCATGTCTTTACTCTCCCACAGGACCATCAAGAGCCCCCCTCCCTACTGTCCAGGAGGAAGATTAGGAGGGCTCCTCAGAGGAACCTGCAGCCTCTGAGGGAGCAGCATCAGCAGAAATGAATGCACCCTGCAACAGCGCAGAGACGCACACCTCAGTGGGTCCAATGTGAGATAGAGTAGTGTTGTCATCTGGTGTCTCACAACTCACAAGAGAGCAAGGGTAGATGGTGGAGACAGGGACAGCAGTGGAGCATCCTGGTTGGAGGCCTTCGGATGCTCCTAGCTTTGCTGAGCTGCATGCAGAGGTTGAGCCTCGGAGTCCATCCAGAAAGAAAGTGGTGCTGGAGCTTCAGGAGCAAGTGCAGGAGGCTCTGACTAGGTTAGCAACCACAGTGGCTGCTAGGATGCAGAGAATGTAGAAGTCCATCTCAAATATGAGCAATGCCATGATACAGGGACTGGCAAATGTAGGTCCTGTCATGGAAAGAATGGCAACCTCCATGGAGGACATAAATTGCCAGACTTAGGAGAACATGGTTACACTTCTAAAGAGATGGTCAGCTATGGAGGATAGATGGGCATCTATCAAGGAGAGAAACCAGAGGTTCATGGACGTCCTTGTTATAAGGAATGTCAGCACAGACATGGGTCCTCGGGGGCCCCACTGATGTGCAGCAAGGTGTTTTCCAGCTACTTGCTAGCAGAGAAGTGTGGGTGGTCAATGAGAGGGATGGTGGTGAAAGGGGACATGGAAGTGGGAGCACCTCCCCAAGTGCTCACACTGCCATCCCATGGCCAACCACTCGGTCAGAGCCCCAGATGTCTCCCCCAGCAGAGATGGCCGAGTCTGCCCCTGCACAGCCACAGGAGGAGCAGGGCCCTCCCAGGCTCCCAATCCCAGAGGACACCCACCAAAGGTGTCTAAGCAGGCACAGCAGGGAAGTGAGTAGGCTGCTTTTGCATCTGCTGAAGCCACAGGGGGAGCACCACGTAGAAGCACACGTAAGAGAAAGCTAACACATAAATAGTCACAAGGCTAGTCACTTGGGTGTTTTCATATAAATCAATATTATGTTTGTGTTCTTTTATTTTATTGTATTAAAGCAGTGTCATGTGAATATTTCAATGCGTTGCCCTATGTGTGCTCAACATTGGAATGGCACAGTGAGGGGTGAGGGCGCCTTTCATCTGTAGCAATGGTGGTGAAAGTGCTAGTTCATTGTAGGAATGCTCTATGGTGTGGAAGTGGGGTCATGCCACCCTTCATGTGCATGTGACAGCCACATGTCTGTGCTGCCTGAAGTTAGCTGAATCTGCCATGGATTAGGCATCCCTTGCCTCACGGGCAGAAATGTGCTTGCGTGTTGGGCGCACTGGGTCAGCCGCCTCCTCCAGGTGTTCCTCATCTGCAGCCTCATTTGGCTCTTCCTCCTCCTCCTCCTCCTCTGAAGGGGCTGTTCCTCAAGCAGCGCTAATCCCCACTGCAGTGTGATGTTGTGCAGAGCACAGCAGACCACGATGATTCTCGAAACCCTGACTGGTGCATACTGTAGGGCTCCACCAGATCTGTCCAGGCATCTGAGCAACCCTACTGTTTGCTCTATGACACCTCTGGCAGCAATGTGGCTTTGATTGTAATGCTTCTCAAACTCGTTTGATGGCCTCCTCATCGGCATGATTAGCCACGTCTTCAAGGAGCCAGGCGGAATGTTCATTTGGCGGAACGAAGAGCTGAGGCACAGTGGATTGGCACAGGATGTTACAGTCATGGCAGCTGCCAGGGAATTTGGCGCACATGTGCATGATGTTCTTCCTGTGGTTACACACCAGCTGGATGTTAAGGGAGTGGAAGCCCTTGCGGTTCACAAATACTGCTGGGTTGTGATGGGGTGCCCTGATGGCCACATGGGTGCAGTCGATGATGCCCTGCACCCGTGGGAAGCCAGCCAGATTGACAAAGCCTAGTGCCTGTGCGGTACCACTTGCTTCATCTGTTGAAAAGTAAATGTAATTGGCGGACTTGGCAAAGAGGGCATTGGCAACCTGCATGATGCATCTGTGGGCGGCCGACTAGGAGATGCCGCTGGTATCTGCTGCTGATCCATGGAAGGACCCTGACTCAAAGAAGTTGAGGGTGGTGGTGACTTTGACAGCCACTGGTAAGGCATGTCCACCCATTCCTCTGGGTTACAGGTCTTGGTCCAGCATTGTGCAAATGTCTGCAACTACTTCTCACAAAAGTCTCGACCTCCTTTGGCACTGCTGCTCAGTCACATTGAGGAAACTCATCCTCTGTCTGTAAACCCTGTGTTGGGGGTATCTCCTGTGGCTTGGGCCAGCCCAGCACTGATGGCCTCTACCCTGTGCAGCATCAGGTGTTTGAGGAGAAGGTTGGCGCTCTTGTTCTTGGTACTGCTGGTGTACTTGGTTCTGTTGCTGCCGTGGCTGATCCTCTTCCGATTCTGAGGACCAGGATATGAGTATAAATGGTTCCCATTCTGCTGTTCTATGTGGCAGTTGAGGATGAGATGTTATCAGCAGTAAATCAGTGGGGAGAGAGTTTATTCCAAGGAGGTGACAGTGCATATAGAGCTTACAACACAAACTTAAAACCTCAATAAAGCTCAAATGTGTCTTCCAAATGCTGAAACCAGCAACTTCCTGCATTTGAAAGTGAAAGGATGTGAGAGTGATGGGCCTTCAATAACCACAAAACTAGAAGTTATAGACTTAAACAAGTTGGCTTTTAATCACTAAGATCAGAGCTAACATCTCAACACGCCGACTGGTTCACAGGAATGAGTCATACAGATCCTGGGATCTTTATGTAAGAGGAGTCAGGGGCGGAGCCAAGAGCCAAGACCTGGAACCTCCCAGGTTAGTCGGGAAAGAGGAAGTGAAGCTATACACAGTGGGGGAGGGTAATATACATGAGTGCAAAATGAATACAGGATCAAGACAAACAGATTTCATTACATTCACCCCTTCTATAGATTTAGTCCATCGGGGTGATGTTTCTTAAAAGTTGGTATAAGTGAGTCTGTCAGGAGGTTTTGCAGTTCTCAGTGATTGGTGCAAAGCCGGTTGGGGTGCCTCGAGGGAAGTGGATTCTGGTTCCTCCGCTGTCCGGGCCTCCGCAGTGTCTTCCAGGTTATCTGCAGTGTCCTCCAGGTTAAAGTTGGGTATTGATACCTCTGGGCATCCTGTCCCTTTGTAGTGTAGGTCTTCATCGGGTAGTCTCCCATCGTTCTCTCCGCTCCCCGAGGGAGCGAGGTCTTTTACGGAAACAGTGTCCTCTCGCCCGTCAGAGTATTTGATATAGGCGTACTGAGGGTTTGCATGGAGGAGCTGTACCTTTTCCACAAGGGGGTCCATTTTGTGGCCTCTCACGTGCTTCCGCAATAGTACTGTCCCCGGAGACGTCAGCCACGCGGGTAGAGATATGCCCGAGGTGGATTTACGGGGGAAAACGAACATCTTTTCGTGAGGGGTAGCGTTAGTGGGAGTACATAACAGAGACCTTATGGAGTGGAGCACGTCTGGGAGGACTTCCTGCCAGCGGGAGGTCGGAAGGTCTTTTGACTTTAAGGCTAACGTGACAGCCTTCCAAACAGTAGCATTCTCCCTTTCCACTTGCCCATTACCCCGGGGGTTGTAGCTAGTGGTTCTGCTAGTGGCTATCCCCTTCGAGAGCAAGAACTGGCGCAGCTCGTCACTCATGAATGACGTCCCCCTATCGCTGTGTATGTAGTTCGGCATGCCAAACATGCAGAATAGATTACAGAGACACTTGATGACCGTGGCACTGGTCATGTCTGGGCAGGGAATGGCGAAGGGGAAGCGGGAATATTCATCAATGATATTGAGGAAGTATACGTTACGGTCGGCAGAGGGAAGGGGTCCCTTGAAGTCCAGACTTAGACGCTCGAATGGCTGTGTGGCTTTGATAAGGTGTGCACGGTCAGGCCTGTAGAAACGAGGCTTGCATTCCGCACAGATGCAGCAGGCTCTGGTCATTGCCCTGACCTCCTCGATGGAGTGGGGCAGATTGCGGGACTTTATAAAATGGTATAGTCGGGTGACCCCTGGGTGACAGAGGTCGTTGTGGAGACCCTGTAATTTGTCCGTATGAATGCTGGCACACATTCCCCGCGATAGGGCGTCTGGGGGTTCATTAAGGGCTCCCGGCCTGTACATAATATCATAGTCGAACGTGGATAGTTCGATCCTCCTCCTGAGTATTTTGTCATTCTTGATTTTCCCCCTTTGTTTGTTATTAAACATGAAAGCCACCGACCGCTGGTCGGTGAGCAGGGTGAAACGTTTGCCGGCTAGGTAGTGTCTCCAGTGCCGCACTGCCTCCACTATAGCCTGTGCCTCCTTCTCGACAGAAGAGTGCCTGATTTCAGGCCCCTGAAGGGTTCGGGAGAAGAAGGCCACAGGTCTCCCAGCCTGATTGAGGGTCGCAGCTAAGGCAGAATCTGACGCATCACTTTTGACTTGAAAGGGAATGCATTCGTCCACTGCACACACTGCAGCCCTTTCAATGTCCTGTTTAATACTGGTGAAAGCCTCCCGAGCTTCAGCTGATAGTGGGAAGGACGTCGATTTAATGAGGGGTCGGGCCTTATCAGAGTAATTGGGCACCCATTGGGCATAATACGAAAAAAATCCCAGGCACCTTTTTAAAGCTTTGGGATTGTGTGGCAGGGGCAGTTCCTTTAGGGGGCGTAATCGGTCAGGGTCCGGTCCAATTACCCCATCTTCCACCACACAGCCGAGGATACAGAGACAGGTTGTGTTGAAGACACATTTGTCTTCGTTGTAGGTTAGATTCAGCTTTAGGGCAGTTTTTAAAAATTTCGCAAGATTTAGATCGTGGTCTTGCTGGTTGTGCCCGCAGATAGTGACATTGTCCAGATAGGGGTAGGTAGCTTGTAGTTTATTCTCGTCAACCATGCGGTCCATCTCACGTTGGAAGACCGAGACCCCATTTGTTACCCCGAAGGGCACTCTGAGAAAATGGTAGAGGCGCCCGTTCGCCTCGAAGGCGGTGTATGGGCAGTCCTCCGTTCTAATGGGGAGCTGGTGATACGCGGATTTGAGGTCGATAGTCGAGAAGACTCGGTATTGCGCAATCTGGTTGACCATTTCTGATATGCGGGGTAAAGGGTAGGCGTCCAGCTGGGTATAAATATTAACAGTCTGGCTGTAGTCAATTACCATCCATTTCTTTTCGCTATTTTTAACTATGACTACTTGGGCATGCCACGGGCTGGTACTGCATTCAATAATGCCTTCTCGCAGGAGTCTGTCCACTTCCGCCTTGATAAAGTGTCTGTCTTCCAGACTGTACCGTCTACTTTTGATCGCTATGGGCCTAAAGTTCGGAGCGAGATTAGCGAATAAAGAGGGCGGGCTGATTTTTAAGGTTGATAGGCCACAGACTGTGAGTGGCGGCTGGGACCCGCCATATGCTAGCGTGACACTTTCATGGTGGCACTGGAAGTCCAGGCCCAAGATTACATTAACACAGAGTTCTGGCATCACGAGGAGTTTAAAATCCTTGTAGTCCGTGCCTTTTACAGTCAGTGTTACCACACAGTAGCCCAAAATGTCCGAAGTGTGGGGCTTAGCAGCCATAGCAATTCTGCTCCGTGTAGGGGTTACCGTTAATGAGTGCCGCCGTACCAGGCTTGGGTGGATAAAACTCTCGGTACTCCCACAGTCAATTAAACATTTCGTTAAATTCCCGTTTACCTGTATGTCCATCATGGATTTTGTCAACGGGTGTGGCCTGGATTGATCCACCGTGATCGAAGCCACTGTTGGGCCCTGGGCGGCCGTTGAGTCAGGAAAAGATGGCGGATCCCAAGATGGCGGCCCGCACAGCACGCACGAGGCGGTGACGGAGTTGTAAATCGGATTCCCCCTGCAGACCTTGCTAAAATGCCCCTTTTTCTTACATTTGAAGCATGTAGCGTCCTTCGCTGGGCATCGTTGTCTGGGGTGCTTCGCCTGGCCGCTGAAGTAGCATTTCGGGCCTCGAGACATTGCCGCTGTAGTAGGACTCCTGGGTGAACTTCTGTGTGGGGACTCCGGCGGCATAGAGCTGGTCTGAGACCTGGATGGGGAAGATGGCTGATTCCAAGATGGTGGCCCCCTCGGCGTGCACGAGGCGGTGAGGGCTGCATGCCGGAAGAATAAGAGCCAGAGTTTCTCTGGGCCACGTCCAGCGATCGCGCAGTGGCCACTGCCTTTTTTAAGTCCAGGACCTCCTTCTCCAGCAGCCTCTGCTGGATATAATTTGATTTGAGGCCCGTGATGAAGGAATCGCGGACCAATTCGTCAGAGTACGCGTTGGCCGTCACGGCCTTGCAGTTACAGTCCCGGACCAGGTCCTTTAGGCCCTGTAAGAAATCGTCCATTGATTCCTCTGGTCGCTGCCTGCATGTAGCCAGCAGATGTCTGGCGTACACTTCGTTTACTGGCCTCTGGTATTGGGCCTTCAGGATAGTGATGGCCTCCGTGTAAGAGGTGGCGTCCCGGATGAACGAATAAATCCGATGACTTACGCGAGTAGTCAGTAGACTCAGTTTATCTACCTCGCTAGCGGATGAGGCCCCCGCGAAGAGTTCGAAGCATTTGAGCCAGTGTCCAAATTGATTTGATGCTTCAGCAGAATGTGGATCCAAGTCCAGACGCTTTGGTTTTAGGAGTCGATCCATCCTAGTATTCTTTAGTGATTAAAATTGATGGGCCTTCAATAACCACAAAACTAGAAGTTATAGATTTAAACAAGTTGGCTTTTAATCACTAAGATCAGAGCTAACATCTCAACACGCTGACTGGTTCACAGGAATGAGTCAGACAGATCCTGGGATCTTTATGTAAGAGAAGTCAGGGGCGGAGCCAAGAGCCAAGACCTGGAACCTCCCAGGTTAGTCGGGAAAGAGGAAGTGAAACTATACACAGTGGGGGAGGGTAATATACATGAGTGCAAAACGAATACAGGATCAAGACAAACAGATTTCATTATAGAGAGGTTAGGTTTTATGCAGCAGTTGCAGCTGTGAACTATTCAGCTCATTGGAAGACTGGACACAATCAGCTGGCGTGATTGGCGAACAATGTGAAATATGTTGAAAATGTGTGGAAAATAGAAAAAGCCTGGCAAAATAGCAGTTAACTCTCAAGTGCCTCTTCCATCGTTTGGTGTCAGGTCTGTTCTGAAGTCGCAGACCCGACACCAAGCGGTGGGAAACTGACGTGGAGGCGGGTTCCCAACCCGCCCTCAATCATTTTGAATTTAACACCTGACCCGCCTCCGATCCTGCCCTCTGAATGCCGCCAAAATTATAGCCATTGGGCTGGATTTTGTCACTGGGGCAGGCTGGGGCCATGTCATCCGCTTTTCGTGTTATCCACCCGATTCCAAATTTATGTGGGAGATTGATGCGATTTTCACATAATTGGGCAATTGAGTTCCAGCATGTGGGAACCCATGGCCCAATTAGTTTTTTTTAGTCTGAAATTTGCCTCCGATGACATCATCATTGCTGTTGCATTTAAGGTCTGCAAGAAGCCTTGCTTCTTCTGTAGACTGCCAACCTTTTGGCATTTGCAGTGAGAGGGACCTGGAGGTGGAATAAGTAGCGGGAGACCGAAGTCTGCTCCCAGATTTGATGACATCACCCTGCAAGCTTTGGTGGAGGGAGCAAGAGCTAGTAAGGAGGTGCTCTTCCCTTCTTCAGGGAGGAAGAAGCCTCCCCAGCAGACGAAGGCTGCGTGGGTCCAGGTGGCCCAGGAGGTGAACTCGTTGTCCCTCATCCACAGAAACTGGCTTCAGTGCAGGAAGAGGTTTCATGACCTTCTGCACACTGGAAAAGTGAGATTGACTTTGCCATCACCCTCAATCTGATCCCCATTGCCTCTCCTCACCAGCACTCAGCTTTAGCAACCTCTTCCTCCACATCCCACTTGACACTGACATCCCTGCACCCTTACCCATTCCCTCTCTCTCTCTGGTCACATTCACCTAACTATTCGACGATGCAGCCCTCACACTCCCTATCACTGTGATGCTATGAAAACAACTTACAAAACACAGGGAGGGCCCTTGGTCTTGCCAACTCACTCCATCTTTGTCTCTACACTCACTCCTTCATTCTCACTCAAACTCCACTTGTCTCCCTGATTGCAGGAAAAGAGAGCTCACAATAAGAGGGAAAGAGCGAGAACAGGAGGGGGGCCACCCTCAGTAGCCCAGCTCACCCTTTGAGAGGAGGTGGTACTGGAGATATTGGGACTGGAGGACGATGCACAATTGGGGGACGGACAGACGGGTGCATCAGAGAAAGCTGGTGACAGAATAGTTTTTCATCTCTCTCATTGACATTGCCTGAGTCGCTGATAATGATTCTGAAGGTCTAACAGAAGGACTTATGATCATCTGCAATATGCAATGTGCATGTAACCTTGGCCTCACATCTCTGACTCTTTCCTTTACTCCCCCACAGGACCACCGCAAGCACCCATCCCCACTGTCCAGGAGGAACAGCCTGAGTCTCCAGACTGTAAGGTTCGAAAATTTCTGCCAAACCCCAGAACAGAAGGAAAGGTCATTTTTAAAGTGATTTTGGAACATCACAGAAGAAATCTGTAAAAAGGACAACAGAGTGGTTGGGCCAAACAGAAGGATTTCAAAGAGTTTAATTTAAGGAAGAGATTTTTGGACTGGTTTCAGAGTTATTGAGCAAAAAGGATTTAAATCAAAATCCCAGGAAGATTTGGCTGGTTTAAAAAGACATGTTCAGACTTGTAGGAAAAGGCTGTGACAGGAATGTGGGATTGACCTCTGCAGAGAAACAGTTTGTGTATTCGAAAGTAGCCAGACTGTCTGGGAGGAACAATAAATGAAACTCAATCAATAAATCAATGAAAACCCCAGCCACACCTAAAGCCCAAAGCCCATTAAAACCCATGCATAAAAGAACCTGCACAGAATTTGAAGGCCTTACAGGAAATCTAAGATTTAAAGACTGTTTGAGACATTCAAAACCACTTCACACCTTCTTGAACTACTCAGGAAGCTATCCCAAAACCAGTTAACTAAATGGGGCCAATCAAGTGGCCCTTAACGAGCCAGCCAAAAATCTACAAGATTAGCAGGTTTCGTTTTAATATAAACTAAAGACCTGTCTCCACAAGAAATCAGTTCGTTCGATGGGTTTGATCAGTGCAGTTCGGACAGACACAGAAAAAGGCACAGCTCATTCGAAAGACATCAGCCTCGGGACAACAGAAGGAGAATGGAAGGAATCGCAGCAACCAAGGGCCCCACGAAACAAATAACCAACAACATTACCAACAACTAAGTAATATTGGGCCACCGCAACCAACAAGAAACCAACCTGGAAGAAACCGAAGATCTGCAAGTTTTTCCCACTCTACAAACTATTCCTGCGTTTGGTGAGCATTTCCTGGTCTTCTGGAATTCAACCTAGTTAGTATACTGGGATTGGGAGGGGTAAGGTATTTTTGTCTATTGTCATTCTCCCTCACATATTTCGAAGTGTTCCCCATTTTTAGAGTGATAAGACTTATTGTGTTGTGTATATTTTCTTGTCTCAAAAAAAAATCCATGTTCTTTTCACCAACTCAGTCGTCTGTTGCAATTTCATTACAACCCCCAAATAAGTCCAGGTCTAGAACCAAGGGAGTGGGAGTGATTCAAACCGCTCAAATAGTCAGAGGAGAAGCTGACACACACGCCACCCCCTACAAGACTCCTCAGAGGAAGCTGCAACCTCTGAGGGCACAGCATCAGCAGAATTCAGCCAACCCAGCACCAGCGCAGACACTCACACCTCGGTGGGACCATCGCGAGATAGAGTAGTGTTGTCGCCTGGTGTATCACAGCTCACAAGTGAGCATCAGCTGATTGTGGAGACAGGGACAGCAGTGGAGAGTCCTAGTCAGAGGACACAGGACTCTCCCAGCTCGGCTCAGCTGCATGTCGATCCTCTGCCTCTGGGTCCATCCAGAAGAACTGCGGTGCTGGAACTCCAGGAACAGGTGCAGGAGTCTCTGGCAGGTTTTGGCTCCAGGGTCGCTGCAGGTGTGGAGCGAATGGAGGAGTCCATTGTGAACATGAGCAGAGCCTTTGTGGAGTCATTGCTGCATGAATGCTATGCCACGGAAAGAATGGCAACCTCCATGGAAAGGCTGGCTATGGCCATGGAGGCAGTAAGTTGCCGGAGTGAGGAAAACATGATGAGTGTTCAGAATAGACTGACATCTCTGGAGGAGCGATGGTCAGCTATTGAACAGAGAAACCAGAGCTTCATGGAAGTCCTTCTGAGTAGGACTGCCAGTGCAGATACAGGTCCCCATGGTCCCCCTGATGTGCAGCAAGAGGCTCTCAAGCCACTTGCAAGCGCTGAGCGAGACCTGACCCATGAGGGGGAAGTTGGTGGCAGACATCAAGGAAGTGGGGGCTCCTCTCCAAGCACTCACACTTCCATGCCACTGCAGAGCCCCACCAGAGCCCCACCCAACTGTGATCGGCGTCTCAACCTCTGCACAGCCGCAGGAGCAACAGACTGTTGATGAGCCCTCACAGGTTCGCAACCCCAGAGGATGCCCACCAAAGGTGTCACGACAGGAGCAGCAAGAAAGTGAGCAAGGGGCCTCCACATCTGCTGAAGCCACAGGGGAAGCACCATGTAGGAGCACACGTAAGAGAAAGATACTGCACAAATAGTCACAAGCATAGTCACTTGGGTGAAATGTTGTGTTTATTTTTAAAATGCCATCAGTTGATTATTGTAAATAAAAAACTCTGATGGCAACTGTTGCAGTTGTGGCGTGTGTCATTTCACAAATGGGACTTCCACGTTGAGGGCTTAAGATTACTTGCAATTGTCAGTATGATAGTTAGAGTGCTAGGAATCCTCTGGTTCTTGGCCATTGTCGATGCTCTGGTAAGAAGCAGCGAGGCAAAATTGCTTGATTGGCTAGGCTAAGCAAATCTGGCCAAGATGAGTGCGTTCCTTGCATCCCGGGCAGCAATGTTCTCGCGTACTGCTGCCGCTGGTTGATGGGCCTCTGCAAGGTGTTTGCTTTCACTCTCCTCCTCCTCCTCATCCTCCTCCTCCTCCTCCTCATCTGAGGAGGATATGTGAGGAGCCACTTGGTCCTCAGGAATCTGCAAGCCATGACGCTGTGCCATTTTGTGAAGTGCACAGCAAGCCACAACAATTCTGGAGACCTTGGCTGCTGAGTACTGCAGGGCTCCACCTGATCTGTCCAGGCATCTGAAGCGCATCTTCAGCATGCCGATGGTTTGCTCGATTATGGATCTGGTGGAAATGTGGCTGTTGTTGTAGCTTTCCTTAGCTTTGTTGGATGGGCTGCTCAATGGCGTCATTAGCCACATCTTCAGGGGATAGCCCTTGTCTCCAAGTAGCCATCCGTTAAGTTGGTCTGGCGGATTGAAGAGCGGAGGCACACTAGGCTGGCACAGTATGAAGGAGTTATGGCAACTGCCTGGGTATTTGGCACAAACATGCAAAATTTCCTTCTTGTGGTCACACACCAGCTGCACGTTGAGGGAGTGGAAGCCCTTGCGGTTGACCGAAATACCTAGATTACGATGGGGTGCCTTATGGGACACATGTGTGCAGTCAACGACGCCCTGCATCCTTGGAAAGCCTGACAGATTAGCTAATCCATCCGCATGCACCGTGACAGTTGCTTGATCCTTGGAGCAATAGATGTGATAGTGTGCGATGGTAAAGAGGGCATCTGTTACCTGCATGATGCAAGTGTGTGCGGCCACCTGGGAGATGCCACTGATGTCTGCTGCTGATCCCTGGAATGAGCCTGAAGCAAAAATGTTGAGCGTGGTGGTGCCTTTGATGGCCACTGGTAAGGGGTGTCCACCTGCTCCTCTGGGCTCCAGGTCTTGCTGCACCATTGCGCAGATGTCACCCACTACCGCTCACGAAATTTGGAGCCGCCTTTGGCACTGCTGCTCACTCATGTTGAGGTAGCTGATCCTCTGTCTGTAGACCCTGTTTGGGGGGTATCTCCTGCGCCAACGGGCTTCCATGGGCTGGCGCCTTCTGGCCTATGCAGCTTCAGGTGGGTGAGCAGCAGCTTGGTGCTCCTGTTGTTGCCGCTGCTGTTGGTGCTGCTGTCGTTCATGGTTCTGCTGCTGCTGGTCTTCGTCCGAATCTGATGTCCAGGAGGAAAGGAAAGGAAAGGAAATAAATGGTTCCCATGCTTCTGGTATATGCCTCAGTTGAGGAAGCGCTCAGTCAAGGTGGCCAGAGGGGTTTCCCAGTAGGTCACACTATAGATGGGTGTCAGGCTCCAAACTTCCACAGCTATGGTTATGCCTGCTAAATGTTCCCTCAGACCTGAGACAACAAAGTCCTGCCACCTGCAAATGATGACTGATCAAATCTCCTATTTAATGGTGGAGCTGCAGCTGATAGTCAGCAATCCATTCGTGCTCCTGCCAGGTTTCACCGTCGTGTTTCAGAGGAGATGTGAATCACGTGGGAAATGTGTTAAAATTGGAAAGGCCTCTCAAAATGGGATTATAGAGGCCATTTAGTGTTTGTTAAGGGCATTAAGGGCCTAACCCGCCTCTTGGAGGCGGGACGGAGACGGGGTCAGAAACCACGCATTTGGGAAAATTGCTTGGAGGCGGGATGGAGGCGGGGTTGGGCCCGCCCACCACTTTTTGCAATTTTAACACCCCACACGCCTCCATTCCCGCCTCCTCGGGCCTGGCAAAATCCAGCCCATTGTGTCCGTCGTCACGAAAATAGTGGGGAACTAAGGGTCTAGTGAGAATGCAGAACTGAAAGAAATTGGTATTAGTAAAAAAATAGTACTGGAGAAATTAATGGGACTGAAAGCCAATAAATCCCCTGGACCTGAAGGCCTTCATCCTAGGGTTTTGAAAGAGGTGGCTATAGAGATAGTGGTTGCATTGGTTGTCATCTTCCAAAATTCCATAGATTCTAGAACGGTTCCCATGGATTGGAAGGTAGCAACTGTAACCCCACTATTTAAGAAAGGAGGGAGAGAGAAAACGGGGAACTACAGACCAGTTAGCCTGACATCAGTAGTAGGGAAAATGCTTGAAACTATTATTAAGGATGTGGTAACAGGGCATTTAGAAAATAATAATAGGATTGGGCAGAGTCAACATGGATGTATGAAAGGGAAATCGTGTTTGACAAATCTGTTAGAGTTTTTGAAGTTGTAACTAGAAGGATAAGGGGGAACCAGTGGATGTGGTGTATTTGCATTTCCTGAAGGCATTCGATAAGGTGCCACACAAGAGGTTATTAAACAAAATTAGGGTTCATGGGATTGGGGGTAATAGACTAGCATGGATTGAGGATTGGTTAATGGACAGAAAACAGAGAGTAGGAATAAACGGATCATTTTCGGGTTGGCAGGCTGTTACTAGTGGGGTACCGCAAGGATCAGTGCTTGGGCCTCAGCTATTCACAATCTACAGCAATGATTTGGATGAGGGGATTAAATGTAATATATCCAAGTTTGCTGATGATGCAAAGCTAGGTGGGAATGTAATTTGTGAGGAGGATGCAAAGAGGCTTCAAGGGGATATAGACAGGCCAAGTGAGTGGGCAAGAACATGGCAAATGGAATATAATGTGGAGTAATGTGAAGTTATCCACTTTGGTAGGAAAAATAGAAACAGAATATTTTTTAATGGTGAGAGATTGGGAAATGTTGTGTTCAGAGGGACCTGGGTGTCCTTGTACATGAATGATTGAAAGTTAACATGCAAGTACAGCAAACAATTAAGAAAGCAAATGGTATGCTGGCCTTTATTGCAGAAGGATTTGAGTATAAGAATAAAGATATCTTACTGCAATTATATAGGGCCCTGGTGAGACCACAACTGGAGTATTGTGTACAGTTTTGGTCTCCTTACCTAAGGAAGGATATACTTGCCATAGAGGGAGTACAATGCAGGTTCACCAGACTGATTCCAGGGATGGGGGGATTGTCCTATGAGGAGAGATTGAGTAGACTAGGCCTATATTTTTTGGAGTTTAGAAGAATGAAAGGTGATCTCATTGAAACATACAAAATTCTTAAAGGGCTTGACAGGGTAGATGCAGGGAGGATGTTTCCCCTGGCTGGGGAGTATAGAACCAGGGGTCACAGTCTCAGAATAAGGGGTCGGCCATTTAGGACTGAGATGAGGTGAAATTTCTTCACTCAGAGGGTGGTGAATCTTTGGAGTTCTCTACCCCAGAGAGCTGTGGAGGCTCAGTCATTGAGTAGATTCAAGACAGAGATCGATAGATTTTTGGATATTAAGGGAATCAATGGATATGGGGATAGTGCAGGAAAGTGGAGTTGAGGTAGAAGATCAGCCATGGTCTTATTGAATGGTGGAGCAGGCTCAAGGGGCCGAATGGCCTACTCCTGCTTCTTATGTTCTTCTTATGTTCTGAATACTGTACTTATTTTTGACTCCCCACATGCAATCCCACAGAAGATCAACAAGTTATATATTCAAGTTGATAAGCTGCCATTTCAAATTGCATTGATGACTCCTATGTCAAGCTCTGTCTATGGGAAAACCTATTTTAAAGTGTAAACTTTTAGATGGAGTATTTGTCACACATGAAGTATCAGTGTGACCGGGTTGCCAATGCAATTGCATGTTCTGCCTGTTGTAAGATTTGCAAAAATTTGTGCACCTCCCCGAAGGTTATTATCGATAAAAGGGACCCTGCGTAGACATTTTTGAATTAAAAAGGGTACCCAAGATGGCGTCCGTGCCTCGTGGCAGAAAGCTTACGGGTCTCCAAAATGGTTTCTGCAGCGCAAACAGCTTGGGGGAAATCAAAACTAAGGCTGCAGGCTTTCTGTGAAAAGAACTTTGTGTTTTGACCCTAGACAAAACTGTGAATTATGTATTAGACCGAATTGGAGACAGATCTAAATTCATTGGGGCAGTAATTTCTCCCCAAACGCGTGAGTACGGAAGGGGTACTCACGCGTCTGGCTGGAGGAAATGCCGGTTTTCAGCATGCACAGTGCATGCGCTGAAAACCGGCATTTCCTCTCCTCTAACCCAAGAGGTGAAGAGGCTAGCGCGTGCACTGTAGGGGGCAGCGCGTGCGTCTTGGATTTCCTCTGTTTTGGGGGATTTGCGCATGTGTAAAGGCCTCCGGTCTTTACGCTTGTAAAAAGCACACGTAAGTATTTATTTTTACAGGTAAGTGGTGTTTTAGTGCAATTCAGAATTTTTTTTCCACAGGTTTATTATTTTAAAGAATCTACAATAAGGTAAGTTTAGTTTTAGACCCTTTTTATTAAAAATTATTTTTTTCAAAAAAAAAATTATTGTTTAAATTATTCTTTTTAACTTATTTGTACTTAATTTAATGATTGGGGTGTTTTTTAATTTTTATTTAAAGTTTAAATAGTGTTTTGGGCCCCCGTAGTTTTCATGAGTTTGACAGCTCTTACTGTCAAACTCATGAATGAGTTTCCCCTCCCCTGATTGGCTGCACAGTGCTCACCTGATCCCAGCCGGCACATCGCACTAACTACGCCGCTGGATCAGGTTAGCAGAGCACGCCGACAGCTGAACCGGGCCTGTGACAGGAAATGCAAGCAGGCCCGGGCTTCAGATGTCGGCGCGCAGGGTGAGTGCAGATCGGGGGCTTGCACGCGCGGCAAGCCCCCGATCTAATTTCAGGGCCAATGAGGCCTACAGTTAAAGCCATCAAACAGTCTGCATACATAATCGGAAACAGATTAAGCACATCCATCGAAGCTGGACAAACCCATCAAGGACTATCAGGACAATACGGATCAATTATCAGGCCGGTAGATGCAATTACCGCCCATCTAAAAAACCATCAGTATAGATTGCTACCATTATTTTAACTAGCCCGCCAAAATTTAAACAAAGAACTAACCTGATTTGGCACGCAGATAAAGGTTTTTCGACAAAGGTATAATTGAAGGCCCCCAGGTAGCAATCGGTGAACTCCTGCTCTGCTGTCCTGCTGCTCCGCTGCTGTGCTGGTGCTGCCACTCCCCGGCTCTTCGGTCCCTCGCCCTCATGGCTGCTGCTCTTCCCCCATCCTGCGCTTAACCCCTGGCCTTTGCCCGTGCCCTCTCCCACTCTATCTGGACTCGCCCCGGCACCGGGTCGGGCGAACACGGGCAATTCAGGCCAGGCGAAGCGGGACGCGATGAGGGGAGGAGGAGGGAAGACCACTGGAGGGGAGGCCAACTGAGGGTAGGCTTCGAATCAGCGGGCCTTCAGCCCCAGCTGACCTGCGACTACCTTCATGCAAACTCAAGCTGTCGACGAAGGACCATCCCTGCAATGTAAAGTACCCAAGCAGAGACTTTAACTTTGGGGTACTCGAACCTGGACAACACCCTTGCAGCACCCGGAGCCCACGTGACGATAGCAGGCTCCAGAGAGCACCAAGAGTGAACCCTGAACCCAACCGCTGTTTTGAGTCTAACAAACCCTTTTTATTTGGTGAGCATGAATTCTGACTCCTCATAGCTTAGCCTAGTTAGGTATAGGAGGTGGGATAAGGATAAGGGGATTGTTAAGATAATTGTTTTCCCTCGATGTGCCGTGTGTTCCCCATTTCCCTGTATATAGTATTATTATTATGACTCTCTTGTAATTTTTGCCTGTAGAAGTGTACGCTAGTGATTTTCCATAAGATTGTATCAAGTTTTCCTCTTCAATAAAAATCTTGGTTTTGTTTGCATCCAACCACCTGTCTACTCAAGTCTTCTCTGTATCGCTGCCTGTATCTAAGTCCGGTGTCTAGAACCCAGGGGGCAAGCGATTTGAACCGCTCAAGGAAGGTAGTCAGAGGCAAGGCTGACTGACCCGAACACGCCTGTGCAAAACCCCCTACACTGTGTGTTGCTTCCTAGGCTGCCGAACACTAGATCTAATCCATTCCTATCCTTATTGCCACAGAACAGCTCCAGTAAGCACCAAAAAAAGAAGAAACAGCCAAATCAAATTTGTTGTTCTTGGTAGGAATATTTAAAGAAAGTATTTTGTGTAAAAACTGTAATTTATTGCTCACTGAGTATTTTCCCCCTCCTCAGTTATATCCCTTCCTGACACACTCTGAGGCATTGCATTGTGGCTCCCTTCGGCAAGCCCAGAAAACAACTCGCTCTTCTCCCCTCCTTCCTATCAAGTTTGGTGTTTCGTATCAGCTTGCTTCTCTTTGGCCCTCAGTTCATTTCACAAACTTTGCCTAATGTCTCATATCTTGCCTGCTGTGTAAATCGGCTCACATCATCTGGTCTATGATTTACTTTAAGCAGTCGGTTGGAAACATTGTTCCCCAGACCCCAAGAGCATTACCCTTTGAACTGTTGATACACTGACTCCTACCCCTTCATTGCCAAGAACAATGCTTTAGATAGCAGTGATAGCTGTTTTTCCCAGCTTGTCTCAGCTATTTCTCTAACTGCTGCAGAATATGTTGCCCTTCCCAAGGGTTTTATTGAGCAGTCGAGTAATTCTACATCTCCTCTCTCCCACCTCGATGCTGGCAAACCTGCTGTATACTCCCGGCACTTTATGGTTTTGTTTAGAATAACCAAACACATTAATCTGTGTCATTTCAATGTGGGTGTGTAGATATACCAAAAGCTGTTTAAACAAAAACCCAATTTAGAAGTTTCCACAGCTGAATTAATGGCCTTACTCATTATTTGACTAGTTATGTAGCTGGTTAGCCACTTGAGGTACAAAATAAGAGTTATTTGGGAGGAACATGATTGGCCAGGCTTGAGCTGTTTGAGAATAATATAAATGTTTGGAATCACCCAGTGAAAACAGATATCAGTAGTTCTAGTCATTTGCATGAAAATGTAAAAAAAAATGGAAATTAACAACCCATCCCCATTTCCCAAAAACAATAAAAACCTACATTTTCATAGAATATTTTCAGCAGTTATAAAGAACGTGTTGAAACAAAAAGAGGGTTCTAATAGCTCATGCTCATGCTTCCAATGCTCACAGCAGTGCTCAGCTGCACCTTCTGTAGTGCCACTGTCATTACATTACAGGACACATTAATAAGCTATTCCCACTTGTTCCAGCCGTCTATCCCTACTGACAATAAATTTGGAACGATGCAAATTGCCTTCCATACAGGGTGAACTGTGAGAGTTCTGCCAGACAACAGATGTTGATTCACTTTTGTGAAATTTGGCAAAAAAATCCTCGTCGGGCAAAGTAAAAGGAATGGTATTTTACATCAACTGCGTTCTGACAGCAGCAGGAGTTGATGGGTTTCTCAGCAAATTCAACTGTAATTAAACATGAGGTATAACATTGGTACTGCTACTAGATCGTAATGTCACTGCTGGATCATTCATACATGCAGACTACCTCCCCTTCATCCTCTGCTTGCAATTCCACTGTTTTAGCTACTGACTGAAAAAGGTGCCCAATAATTACACATATCAAACTGAAACCCTGAACATTTCTGAATATTTCCAAGTTAAGGTCAAGAGCCATGGCTCTCCTGGTGCCTTGGCCAATATTTATCCCTCAACCAACACCCCAAAAAAGTTTTGTTCATCTGTACCATTTCTGGTTGTGGGACCATGCAAATTAGGAGTTATGTTTGACTGTATTGCAATAGTGACTACTCTTCAAAAATACTTAATTGGCTGTGAAGCTCTTTGGTACGTCCTATGGATGTGAAAGGCACTATATAAAAGCAAGTTCTTTCTTTTGTTTCTTCTAATTAGTCACTATAGTGTGAGTGATGGGTGGTGCTTTGGTTCTCAAGCTGCTTTATTTGAGGAAATGGTGGGCAATTTTGTTTTGCCCACCACTGTTCATTTCAAACACAGGCATCAACCTTTTTATGAAAGTGACATGTCAGCGGCAATCTTAGCACATATAGTGAGTTCAGTTTAAGTTGAAGGGGTTACATTGTATTGCTCTTTAACAATGGCAGACACAACAGCATTAGTATTACAGATAAGAGGTGTTTGTAGCAGTAGGTGTGACGCCAGAGTTTATTGGCACAATCTTTGGTCCACCTTTGGAGGCTGTATCAATTGATAGAGGAGCTAAACTGTTTTCTAATGTATGCTCATTGCAACATTTTTCAGAAACATGCAATAGTATAAATCTCATTACTGTTCCAATCACAAGGTACAATGGCACCTCTTATGTGAGGAGATAAGCCTGCTGTTCATTTGAAATAAAAGTTATTTCAGTAAAGAGGTGTCAAAACTGTACCCTGTGGTCCATGTGCGGTCCCTGAGCTATGGCAATCTGGCTGATACAGCCCATGCTATTCAGTTCTGTTTGTGCTTATTTATTTTTTTAAACTCGCTAAGTTGTCCAGTTTAAATTATGCAGGTTTGGAGGTTTGGAAAGGACTGTTGCCTCATTGGTGGATAATTCCAAAATCAAAACACTTAGATCTGTTTGGATCAGCAACTTGAAATATGTGCTAATTAATGAGAACATGGATTTAAATTTTATATATGGTGCATGGTGCAAACCTACATGACCCATGAACACAAAAAACTTGGACACACCTATTCCAGAGGCTAAAAATTACTATCTGCAATATTAATTGACAAAAACAAATGCATTTCACAGAATCACAGAAATCACAGAAACCCCACAGTGCAGATAGAGGCCATTTCGGCCCATCGAGCCTGCACAGACACATATCCCACCCGATCCCCGTAACCCCTACACCAACACATATCCCACTCTATCCCCATAACCCCATGTATTTAATCCCCCTAACACTAAGGGTCAATTTATCATAGCCAATCAACCTAACCCGCACATCTTTGGACTGTGGGAGGAAACCGGAGCACCCGGAGGAAACCCACGCAAACACGGGGATGTATGACAGTCTCTGTTCATGAAACAAAACCACATTTACCAGAGGATAAATTAATCATCAAAAATATGCAAAGTATATATATAACTATCTATTCATACAATTAAATGTTTTACATATGGCATATGCTTCCTTTTCAAAACTCAAATATTTTAGCTGGATATCTTTCAAAAGCTCAATATTTCAGAAAATCTTCATCTCACCATCTGCATATGCAAATTATCTGCCCCTCAGTGCTGATTTTTGGCATCTGCACAAATGGGAAACGTTGTACCTCCTGCCTCACTTCAATCATTTTTTTCTCCCTCATGACTAGCATCATTCTCAAATCAGTGGGGTCAATGTACATAGATCATTAAAATGTCATGGACAGGTACAGAAAATAATCAAAATGGCTAATGGAATGCTAGCCTTTATATCTAGAGTGTGGAGATGCCGGAGTTGGACTGAGGTGGACAAATGTAAGAAGTCACACAACACCAGGTTATAGTCCAACAGCTTTATTTGAAATCACAAGCTTTCGGAGCACTGCTCCTTCGTCAGGTGAAGTGGAGAAATGCATAAAGACGCAGCTTATATAGTCAGAGAATCATGTCAGATGTTTACAGGTAATCTTTCCAACTGCCATTTATCACACCTCGGCAGAGAGATAATCACAGCAATCAAAGGTGTGAATGGTGTCCAAACAGGTCAGTCAGGAAAACATTATATCAAAGAACAATGAGGTGGGGTCACAAGGGGTCAAATATTGCAGATGCTGGGGTCTGTATGAAAAACAAAAAAACAGACAAAAAACATTTTTTTTGCTGGAAATCACAGCAGGTCCGGCCGCATCTGTGTACAGAGAACAAGCCAATGTCAACTCGAGTCTGGATGACCCTGCATCAAGGACATTCAGCCTCCGATCTTCAGGTAAGCATTCTCCAAGGCGGCCTTCGAGACACACGACAACGCAAAATCGTTGAGCAGAAACTGATAGCCAAGTTCCGCACCCATGAGGGTGGCCTCAACCGAGATCTTGGGTTCATGTCACGCTACATGTAACCCCACCTGATGCAGGGTCATCCAGACTCGAGTCGACATTGGCTTGTTCTCTCTACACAGATGCGGCCGGACCTGCTGTGATTTCCAGCAAAAAAAATGTTTTTTGTCTGTTTTTTTGTTTTTCATACAGACCCCAGCATCTGCAATGTTTCACCCCTTGTGACCCCACCTCATTGTTCTTTGATGTAATGTTTTCCTGACTGACCTGTTTGGACACCATTCACACCTTTGATTGCTGTGATTATCTCTCTGCCGAGGTGTGATAAATGGCAGTTGGAAAGATTACCTGTAAACATCTGACATGATTCTCTGACTATATAAGCTGTGTCTTTATGCATTTCTCCACTTCACCTGACGAAGGAGCAGCGCTCCGAAAGCTTGTGATTTCAAATAAAACTGTTGGACTATAACCTGGTGTTGTGTGACTTCTTACATTTATATCTAGAGGATTAGAATATAAGGGGGTAGAAGTTATGCTACAGCTATATAAAGGCCTGATTTGACCACACCTGGAGTACTATGAGCAGTTCTGGGCACCACACTTTAGAGGATATATTGGCCTTGGAGAGAGGGCAGCTTAGATTTACTAGAATGATACCTGAACTCCAAGGGTTAAATTATGAGGTGAGATTACACAAATTGGGTTGTATTCCCTGGAATTTAGAAGGTTTTGGGTGATTTGATCAAAGTTTTCAAGATATTAAGTGAACAGATAGGGTAGATAGAGGAAACTATTTCTGCTTGTTGGAGAGTTTAAGACTAGGGCCACAGCCTAAACGTTAGAGCCAGGCCTTTCAGGAGTGAAATTAGGAAACACTTCTACAGTCCAAAGGTGGTAGAAGTTTGGAACTCAGTTCCACAAACAGCAATTGATTATTAATTTTAAATCTGAGATTGATAGCTTTTTGTTAACCAAAGGTATTAAGGGATATGGGGCAAAGGTGGGTATATGGAGTTAGGTCACAGATCAGCCATGATCTCATTGAATGGCGGAACAGGCTCGAGGGGCTAAATGGCCTACTCCTACTCCTATTCCTATGTTTCTATGTAACGTATGTTACTGCCCTCTAATACACTTTAACGTATATGTTTATCATATGAAGAAATGCTCATGGGTGACATTTTCCTTTGCTTCTCATATTGTGTAATGAGACAGAGTTAATTAGCAATCCCATAGTAAAGGATCCTCTGGGGCAGAGTGATCATAACGTGATAGAATTTCACATTAAGTTTGGGAGTGACTTGTTTAAGTCCGAAGCTAGAGATTTAAACTTAAATAAAGCTAATTACATAGGAATGAGGGGCGAGTTGGCTAAGGTAGATTGGAAAAATAGATTAAAAGGTATGGCGGTAGATAACCAGTGGCTAGCATTTAAAGAAATATTTAATGATTCTCAACAAAAATACATTCATTGAGAAACAAAAACTCCACGGGAAAAGTGATCCATCCATGGCTAACTAAAAAAGTTAAGGATAGCATTAGATTGAAAGAGAAGCTTATAATGTTGTGAAGAATAGTAGTAAGCCTGAGGATTGTGAGAGTTTGAGAAACCAGCAAAGGATGACCAAAAAAATGATAAAAAGTGAAAAATAGAATGAGAGAAAACTAGCAAGAAATATAAAAGCAGATTGTAAGCGCTTCTACAAGTATATAAAAAGGAAGAGAGTAACAAAAGTAAACATTGGTCCCTTAGAGGCTGAGACAGGAGAAATTATTATGGGGATTATGAAATGGCAGAAACGTTAAACAAATATTTTGTATCTGTCTTCACAGTAGAAGCCACAAAAAGCCTACCAAAAATGGTAGGAACCAAGGGTCTAATGAGGGTGAAGAACTTAACGTAATTAATATAAGTAGAGAAAAAGTACTAGAGAAACTAATGGGGCTAAAAGCTGACAAGTCCCCTGGACCTGATGGCCTACATCCTAGGGTTCTAAAAGAGGTGGCTGCAGAAATAGTGAATGCATTGGTTTGATCTTCCAAAATTCCCTACATTCTAGAACGATCCCAGCGGATTGCAAATTAGCAAATGTAACACCGCTATTCAAGAAAGGAGGGAGAGAGAAAACAGGGAACTACAGGCCAGTTAGCCTGACATCAGTAGTAGGGAAAATGCTGGAATGCATTGATAAGGAAGTGGTATCAGGGCACGTGGAACATCATAACATGATTAGGCAGAGTCAACATGATTTTATAAAAGGTAAATCGTGTTTGACAAATTTATTAGACCTTTTTGAGGACATATCTAGCAGGGTAGATAAAGGGGAATCGGTGGATGTAGTATATTTAGATCAATAAGGTGCCACATAAAAGGTTATTACACAAGATAAGGGCTCATGGGGTTGGAGATAATGGCCCAGTAATTCCGGTCCCAACGCGTGAGTATGGACGGGGTACTCACGCGTGGGCCCATTGGAAGTGCCGGATTTCAGCATGCACAGTGCATGCGCGGAAAACTGACATTTCCTCCCCTCTGAACCAAGGGGTTAAGATGCGGTTCCCTTGCGACGTTTGAGGCAGCGCGTACGCGCTGAACTTCGGTTTTTTTGACAGGTTTGTCTGTGCGTGAAGGCCTCCACTGTTTACGAATGTAAAAAGCAGACGTAAGGACTTAGTTTTATAAGGTAAGTGGTCTAATAGTTAAAGTTAGAAATTTTTTTCCACAGGTTTATTATTTTTAAAGGATTGACAGTAAGGCAAGTGTATTTTTGGACCCGATTTCTTGAAAAAAAAATGTTGGCAGAAATTTGAATAATTGTGTAAATTAGTTTTTTAAAGTTATTAATAGTTAATTTAATTATTGGAATTTTTTAAAACTTTTATTTAAAGTTTAAGTAGTGATTTGGGTGCCCGGACTTTTCATGAGTTTGACAGGTCTTATGTCTATCTCATGAATGGACTTTTGTAAACTCCCATTGGTTGCCCAGTGCTCACGTGATCCCAGCCGGCTCATCGCACTAAGTACGCCGCTGGATCATGCACGCACAGCGCGCCGGGAGCTGAACCGGGCCACAGACCGGAAATCCACGCAGGCCCAGTCTTCAAATGTCAGCGCGATATGTAAGTGTAGGTCGGGGGCTTGCACCCGCGGGAAGCACCCGACCCGAATTTCTGGGCCATAGTAGCATGGATAGAGGATTGGTTAATGGACAGAAATCAGAGAGCAGGGATAGACGGATGCTGCACAGGGCAGCGGCCATCAATCAGCGCAGGGCTGCAGCTCGCCGCAGGAGATATCCCCAACATAGGACTTACAGGCAGAGGATGAGCTTCCTCAACATGACTGAGCAGCAGTGCCAAAGGAGGCTGAGACTTTCACAACAGGTCACAGACATTTGCATAATGCTTAGTCAAGACCTGCAGCCCAGAGGAGTGGGTGGACACGCCTTACCAATGGTTGTCAAAGTCACCACCGCCTTCAACTTCTTTGCGTCAGGCTCCTTCCAGGGATCAGCAGCAGACATTAGCAGCATCTCCCAGTCGGCCAACCACAGATGCATCACATAGGTTACTTATGCCCTCAACATGTCTGCCAATTACATCTACATATCCACTGATGAAGCCAGTGTTACCAAGTGGGCGCTCAGCTTTGTCAATCTGGCTGGCTTCGCATGGGTGCAGGGCGTCATCGACTGCACTCATGTGGCCATCAGGGCCCCCCATGATAAGCCAGCAGCATTTGTCAACCAGAAGGGTTTCCACTCCCTTACCATGCAGCTGGTGTGCAACCATAGGAAGAGCATCATGCATGTGTACACCAAGTTCCCTGGCAGCTGCCATGACTCTTACATCCTGTGCCAGTCCACTGTCCCTCAGCTCTTCGCACCACCAAACAAACTTTCCGGCTGGCTCCTTGGAGACAAGGGCTATCCTCTGAAGATGTAGCTCATGACACCGTTGAGGAGCCCATCAAACGAGTCTGAGGAGCATTACAATCGAAGACACATTTCCACCAGAAATCTCATAGAGCAAACATTAGGGTTGCTCGAAATGCACTTCAGATGCCTGGACAGATCTGGTGGAGCCCTTCAGTATGCACCAGCCAGCATCTTGAGAATCGTAGTTGTCTGCTACGCCCTCCACAACATCACACTGCAGCGAGGATTAACGCTGCATGAGGAAGAAGGCACAGAGCGCACAGCCTCTTCAGAACAGGAGGAGGAGGAGGATGAGTAGAATGAGGTTCAGCAAGAGGAAGACCTGGAGGAAGCAGCTGACCCAGTGCGAGCAGCACGCGAGCACATTGCGGCCCGTTGTTGTGTAATGTAGAAGTGCATCAGCATAGATATATATATCCACACATATTAGTATAAAATAAGCACACATACTCTCTTATATTAAAATGGAGTCTGGAACTGTTTCAACAGGCCAAAATGGCTTCACACAGTATAACATAAGGGGAAACGGGCAGGCCCATATTAGGAAACGGTTTAAGGAAGAGGATGTGACTCCTTTGTAGCTTGCAGGCTAGACAGTTCCATAAACAAGATAAGCTTAACAGAACAAAAGCATGATAAACCAAAGGACATGTGCTGTAAACATTCGTATGAATGTCCAGAACCAAAGTGAGAGACAAACCGTCTCCATTGTATAAAATTAATTAACTTTATCTAAAGGTATTCCTGCATCATGACTTTTGATTATCTATGGGCTAACCTTATCTTAAGACACCGAGGCTCTGCTGACCCTTTAGTCATCTTCTTGTTGACCTTAAACATTTCTTACTCATCTCTTCCTTAATGTTATTTAGTTGTGTCTCAATACCATACCATGTGATAAAAGGTTTTGATCTTTGTGTATAAAAAGAGGTGTTTTTGTCCATGTATTCGGAGAAGTCACGATAGCCATTGCCTACGTGAAGCTCCCCTTGCTAGCAAGCAGTTAAATAAAGTCTGCCTTTGACGATCACTTTGTTTCACAGAGTCTTATTGAACAGTCGAAACTTCGACAGTTTGTACCTTTAAGAGAATAACTGGTCTCAGACTGCAGTACCGGCAGTGACCACCCCTGTATAAAAGGCGCTAGTGAGCCTCTGTAGTTTCAGTTTCCCGATTGACTTCAATCAGTAAAGACTTGTTTTGTTCAACTCCTGCTGTCCGTGTCTCAATCATTCACGGACATAATACTGGCGACGAGCAGATAGGAACTTACCTACAGTCTGCACCACCTCCTGGGATCCATTCCTGCAGCGAAGTGAGCAGAGGTCGAGGCCAGAAGGAAGAAAGAAGCAGTAGAAACGGGCGTTGACCGTGGGCATCCGCCCCTGTGTTAGCGGAGTTGAAGATTGCTGGAGAAGCTGTCGAAAGTGGGTCCTGGTTCCTGTCGACGGTGCTTCAGCTAATCGGGCTGGTGGCAGGTAGTACACTGATCCTTCCTGGGCTGCGGCGTTCGTGAATTCGAGCGGGTGGCTTGCAACGGGGCCGAGCAGCGTTGTCGGGAAGAGGAGAGAGAGAGGGTGGCGCACACAGGGCGCGGCCGGTGCTATGAAGCCGGGCTGCGTATAGACCCGAGAAGAGGGAGGCAAGAGTCCCACAGGGTTGTTCCACGATGGGAAAATAATAAAAAAAGAAATATTAAACGTGCAAGAAACCGCGAGGAGCTGCAGGTTGCAACGGGAACCGCGGAAAGCAGCGCTAGCAACAGCGGGGAAGAAGGCAAAGCGCGGGAGGCGCCATCTTAATCAGCGGGGAAGAAGGCAAAGTGCGGGAGGCGCCATTTTGTTAAATCGGGGAAGAAGGCAAAGCGCGGGAGGCGCCATTTTAGATTTTCAAGATGCCGAAGACTGGCTGTATCACTGCCTTTGATAATACAACAGAGGACTGGACCACGTATGTGGAAGGAGTGGAGGTATATTGCGAGGCAAACGAAATAGCCGATGAGAAAAAGGCATCGGTATTGCTAAACTTAATGGGCGCTAGAACGTACGGCCTATTGCGGGACCTGATTACTCCAGCCAAACCGAAGGCGAAGAGTTTTAACGAAATTGTTGCTGTCCTACAGGAACACCTAAACCCTGCACCGCTGTTGATAGCAGAAAGATTTAAATTCCACAGGAGAACTCAGCATAAAGATGAGAGCAATGCTGAGTACCTTACGGAACTACGCAAGCTATCAAAGCACTGCCAGTTCGGAGCAGGACTGGCAGATACCCTACGGGACAAATTTGTCTGTGGACTCCTGAGTGAAGGAACACAGAAGAAGTTACTCTCAGAGAAAGAGCTGATGCTAGATAAGGCTTTCAGCGTGGCAGTATCGTACGAAGCAGCAGCCAGGGGAGCTGCGGAAATTAAACAAAAGCCACAGGAATACGGCACCCACGAAATGACACGGGGATTTGCAAAATGTTATCGCTGAGGCAGAACTAACCATGACCAGAAGGACTGCTGGTCCAAAGACAAAATATGCAGGCAATGCGGAAAGATGGGACATATTGCACGAGTTTGCAGGTCTGGGAAGAAGACCAGCAACAACAAAAAGGCTAATAAGGAACCGTACAAGAAAGTACAAAAGATGACGGACAGTAGTTCCGAAGACCAGATGAGCGATAGTGAATCCGGGAACAGGAGACTAAGCTGTCTCAAACTTCACAATGTAATCACAAAAGAGGATCACCGAACCATTTGGGTCACCCTCACGATAGCAGGGTCCCAAGTTAAAATGGAATTGGATACAGGATCAGCGCTAACCGTCATGAATCGATGAGACTACGAGCAGCTATTCTCACACATACCCTTGAGAGAGACATCCATCGTCTTCACGACGTATACGGGGCAAAAAGTATACCCCAGAGGAAAAATAAGGGTGCCTGTCGAATACAACGGCAAGAAAATACAGAAATTGTATCTCCACACACTGCAAAATGGTGGACCACCGTTATTGGGACGTGAATGGCTCAGGAAGATAAGCTTAGATTGGCACTCCATTCATGCAATGACGGTGGACGGTAAAAAAGATGACGACGTCACTCCTGGACGATTGTCAACAATCTTAGCTAACGCCAAAGAGGTATTTCAACAAGAACTGGGCACTCTTAAAGGCGTAACCGCCTCGATAAAAATAGAAGAGAATACAATTCCCAAGTTATTCAAAGTAAGACCGGTACCATATGCAATTCGCCCAGCCGTCGAGGCAGAGCTGGGGAATCTGGAGAAGGCAGGCATGTTGTCTAAGGTCGACTGGAGCGAGTGGGTGACACCCATCGTTCCTGTCATGAAGAAAACGTTAAGCAATAAGTCTGAGGAGCCAAGGAAGGTTCGCATCTGTGGGGATTTCAAGGTGATGGTGAACCCAGTCCTTCACACAGTACAATATCCTCTTCCAAGGATAGAAGACATCTTCGCCTCACTGTCTCGAGGGAAGCGTTTTACAAAAATTGACCTAGCACAAGCATATTTGCAGATGGAGGTTGAAGAATCCTCTAGGAAATATCTCACGATAAACACTCACAAAGGTCTTTACCAGTATCATCGATTGGTATTCGGAGTAGCATCGGCTCTGGCGATATGGCAAAGAGCGATGGAACAAGTCCTGCAAGGGATTCCGGGGACTCAGTGTTACTTGGACAACATCCTTGTGACAGGTGAAGATGACAGTGAACACCTTAACAACTTAGAACAGGTGCTCACTAGACTACGGGAACATGGGCTACGAGCCAACCGCCCCAAGTGCGAGTTTTTTAAGAAACAGATATCGTATTGTGGCCACGTGATTGATGAAGAGGGGTTACATAAGTCCCCTGACAAAATTGAAGCGGTTGTTAAGGCCCCAGCGCCTGAAAATGTGTCGCAACTGAGGTCATTCCTCGGATTGGTGAATTACTACCATAAGTTTTTGCCGAATTTGTCGACAATTCTGCACCCACTGAACGCCCTGCTACGAATGGGAGTAGCATGGAAATGGAGCAATGAATGTAAGCGGGCCTTTCAGAAGAGTAAGGACTTAATCACTTCAAGAGAAGTATTGGCTCACTACAACCCAGCACTGCCGATCAGACTGGCGTGTGATGCGTCTCCCTACGGCATTGGGGCGGTACTGTCACATAAATTCCTTGATGGTTCAGAGAGGCCGATAGCTTTTGCGTCACGCTCGTTAACTTCTGCCGAGCGTAACTACGCCCAGATTGACAGAGAGGCCCTCAGCCTAGTGTGGGGGGTGAAGAAGTTCAATCACTACCTGCACGGTCAAAAATTTACTCTACTAACCGATCATCAACCTCTTGTCTCCATTTTCAACCCTCAGAAGGGCGTACCGATAATGACAGCACAACGGCTGCAGAGGTGGTCCCTTTTCCTAGGGGCACACCAATATGACATCGAGTACAAAGGAACTAAACAGCATGGGAATGCTGATGGATTGTCACGCCTACCGTTGCCGACGGTGGAAGAAGGAGACCTTGCAGTGGATCCAATGGAGTTATTCCACTCGACCATAGTCGAATGTCTCCCCGTGACGAATGCAAACATAGAAAAGGAAACACGGAATGACCCGACACTATCACGGGTCTCTGATTTAACGGTGAAGGGATGGCCAGCACATGGCAAACCACTGCTGCCAGCATTCTCGCCAAGAAGAGAACAGCTGTCAGTGTGCAGAGGAACCTTGATGTGTGGATCCAGAGTAGTAATTCCACCTAAGTTGACGGATAGAGTGCTCAATGAGCTTCATGAGGGTCATCTGGGTGGGGTAAAAATGAAGAACTTAGCCAGAGCGTTTGTGTGGTGGCCGGGAATCGATAGAGAAATCGAAGAGATGACCAAGAGCTGTGCAGGATGCCAGAAGGTCCAAAACGCCCCACCACAAGCTCCCCTGCATCCATGGGAGTGGCCCTCATCTCCATGGCAAAGGGTGCACATTGATTTTGCTCGTCCCTTCATGGACTCGATGTTTTTAATTGCGGTGGATGCACATTCAAAGTGGCCAGAGGTAATAAAAATGTCCTCAACCACCACGGAAAAAATTATCACAGTTTTATGAACCATATTCGCCAGGAATGGGCTGCCTGAACAGATTTCCTCTGACAATGGACCACAGTTTGTGTCTGAAGAGTTCCGGAGGTTCTTAAAGAACAATGGTGTTAAGCATTACACATCTGCCCCATATCATCCAGACACTAATGGATTGGCCGAGAGGTTTGTTCAAACATTCAAGAAGGCTATCAAGGCAATGTGTAATGAAGATATACCCCTACAACACAAGGTGGACAACTTCTTGTTTGCCTACCGGAATGCGACACATGCGGTTACCAACCAAACTCCAGCCATGATGTTCTTCAATCGAAGACTACGATGCCGCTTGGATTTGGTTAAGCCAAACATCCGAAGAGATGTGGAGAACAGGCAGTTTCAGAATATGAATGAAAGGCCGACCAGGAGTTTTAAGATAGGTCAACCAGTTTTGGCCCGGGACTACCGCACTGAGAAATGGCAGCCAGGAACGATTTGTACACGGCAAGGACCTCTCATGTATACCGTGGACGTTGGAGAGAGCATTGTAAGACGCCATGCTGACCAGATTCTAGAGTCACTGGAAAACGTCAACTCCACACCACGATCTGATACACCTGGCAATGAAATCGACGTACCAATTGCAGCTACCGCAGAATCGGTGATATTGGAAGCAGATGAACCAAACAACGACATTGATCCCGACTCAACCTTGCCAGAAGAACCTGATACCCCAAAGAGGCGTTATCCAGACAGAATCAGGAAGCCTCCTCAAAGACTGAACTTATAATTGCTTAAACTTAACCAATGTATCTAGCAACCATAATTGTGATTGTAATTAGTTATCATTTAGTTGTTAAATGAATGTTATGTACTGTTTATCTAAAAGGGGAGGAATTGTTGTGTATGTACCTTTAAGAGAATAATTGGTCTCAGACTGCAGTACCGGCAGTGACCACCCCTGTATAAAAGGCGCTGGTGAGCCTCTGTAGTTTCAGTTTCCCGATTGACTTCAATCAGTAAAGACTTGTTTTGTTCAACTCCTGCTGTCCGTGTCTCAACCATTCACGGACATAATACCCGTGATGCCAGGGATGGCCTAATCAATGCCAGATTCACCTAACTTTATGCAGCACGGATATGTGGCTGCTACATGCGCATGAGGATTGGCTTGATCACACGGCAACACCATAGAGCATCTCTGCAATGAACTGTGCAATCCTTGCACTGTCACCACCATTGCTGGACATTAAAGGCGCCCTTACCCTTGTCTGTGCCACTTCAATTTGTGACCACACATATGGCAACAAATTCAAACATTCAGAAAACATTACTTTATTATTACAGTAAAATAAAAGAACAGAAATTTAACATTCATTTATAACAATACACCCAAGTGAATACCCTTGTGACTATTTATGTGGGAGCTTTCTTTTATGCATGCTTCTAATTGGTGCTACCTCTGTGGCTTCACCAGATGGAGAGGCAGGCTGCTCACTTCCCTGCTGTGCCTGCTTAGATGCCTTTGGCAATCGTCCTCTGGGTTTTGGAGCCTTAGAGGGCCCCGCCAAAGTCTGCTCCTCCTGCGGCTGTCCGGGGCAGACACGGCCATTATGATTCGGGAAGGCATCTGGGGCTCTGACCAAGGGGTTGGCAAGGGGGGGGGGATGTTTGAGCACTTGGAGAGGAGCTCCCACTTCCATGTCCCCTCCCATCATTCCTCTCATGGGCCACCCGCACCCCTCTGCTAGCAAGTAGCTGGAGAGCACCTTGCTGCACATCAGTGGGGCCATGAGAACCCATGTGTGTGCTGACATTCCTCATAACAAGGACGTCCATGAACCTTTGGATTCTCTCCTCAATAGATGCCCATCTATCCTCCATAGTTGACCATCTATTTTGAAGTGTTACCATGCTCTCCTGAGTCTGGCGATTTATGTCCTCCATGGAGGTTGTCATCCTTTCCATGGTAGAACCTACAGTTGCCAGTGCATGCACCATGGTGTTGCCCATATTTGAGATGAACGCCTCCATTCTATGCACACTCGCAGTCACCGTGGTTGCAAACCCTGTCAGATCCTCCTGAACTTGTTCCTGAAGCTCCAGGATTGCCCGCTTCCTGGATGGCCCCCGAGGCTCAGCGTCTGCATGCAGCTTAGCAGAGCTAGGAGACTCCTGCAGCTACGATGAGGACTCTCCACTGCTGTCCCTGTCTCGACCATCTGACCTTGCTCACTTGTGACTTGTGATGCACCAGGTGACAACACTACTCTATTTCGCATAGGACCCACCAAGGTGTGCATCTCTGCGCTGGTGCTGGGTGCGCTCATTTCTGCTGCTGCTGCTCCCTCAGAGGCTGGAGGATCCTCCGAGGAGTCCTCTGCTCTTCCTCTTGGACTGTAGGGAGGAGGGCTCTGGATGGTCCTGTGGGAGAGAAAAGTCATGAGTTAGACATGTGATATGCAGATGGCAGACACATCGCATTATGCACGTAATGAACATTCAATTACAATTGACATCAGATCCCAAATGAGTCACTCATGAATGCCAAATAAGATGGATGGAAAATAATTTTGTCACCAGGTTGTTCTAATGAGGCCCTCTCTCCATCCCCCACTTCAGGCTGGTCAACTACTCCTGCAATGTCCAGAGCTGCCTCCTCAGCTTTGGTGAGGTCAGCCAATGATGGTGGTCCTCCTCCTGTTCTCTCCCTCTCCCTCTTATTGTGGCTCTGTTTTCCTGCAATGAGGGAAAAAAGTGCAGTTTTAGTGAGAGTTATCGAATGAGTGTAAATAATGGATAGGAGTTTAGAGGGAGACTATGATGGAGTACAGTGCCAATACCAAGTTGACTCCTTTTGAGTTGTTAGTTGTTATTGCATAATGTTGAGGGTGAGTGTGAGGAGTGCATAGTAAGACAGGGATGTGATTCTGTACATAGGGAGAGAGGGATGGGTAATGGTACAAGGGATCTTGGGGTGAGTTAGGGTGTGCAGGAGTAGGGTTGGTAATGCAGTGTTGTGGATGTGATGACAGGCACAGCAGAATAAAGGTAAATGTGCTTTTATACTCACTTTTCCTGAAAGCAGAAGATCATTAAACCTCTTCCTACATTGCACCCAGGTGCGAGCAAATACAAACCTTGCATTCACCTCCTCAGCTATTTGCAGCCAGGCTGCCTTTGTCTGATAAGGAGGTCTCCTCCTTCCATCTGCAGGGAATAGAACCTCCCTGCGTCCTCTGACTCCCACCACAAGAACATGGAGGGAGTTATTGTTGAATCGTGGTGCAGCCCGTTGTCTCTCAGCAGTTATATTTCAAACAAGCAGCACTCAGGAGTGTGGAATCAGAAGTGAGAGCAAATGGGGACATAGCCCCCTTAAATAGACCAGCAGCAAATGCTTCATCAGAGGAGCTCAGCAGACCCGTATCTTGTAATTGGGCCGGGTAACGTGCATGGTGGGTTTAACAAGCCCAATCAACGGAAAATTGCTAGCGTCCGGGACCAGAACCTGCCAACTACCTCTCTCACTGTGAACCCGCCTCCACTGGCAAAATCCAGCCCAAAGAATCTGCAAAGGGATATAGATAGACTGAGTGAGTAGACAATAAGGTGGCAGATGGAGTATAATGTAGGGAAATGTGAGGTTATTCACTTTGGTAGGAAGAATATAAAAAGAGAATATTTTTTAAATGGTGACATCATTTTAAATGCTGGTGTTCAGAGAGATTTGGTTGTCCTCGTGCAAGAAACACAGAAAGCTAGCATGCAGGTACAGCAAGCAATAAGGAAGGCAAATGGCATGTTGTCCTTTATTGCAAGGGGGGTGGAGTATAAGAGTAAGGAAGTCTTGCTAAAATTATACAGGGCCTTGGTGAGACAACACCTGGAGTACTGTGCACAGTTTTGGTCTCTTTATCAAAGGAAGGATATACTTGCCTTGGAAATGCTGTAATGAAGGTTCACTTGACTGATTCCTGGGATGGGGGGATTGTCCTATGATGAGAGATTGTGTAGATTGGGCCTATACTCTCTAGAGTTTAGAAGAAGGAGAGGTGATCTCATTGAAACATATAAAATACTTACAGGGCTTGACAGGGTAGATGCAGGGAGGTTGTTTCCTCTGGCTGGAGTGTCCAGAACTAGGGGGGCATAGTCTCAGGATAAGGGGTCGGCCATTTAAGATGGAGATGAGGAGGAATTTGTTCACTCAGTGAGTTGTGAATCTTTGGAATTCTCTGCCCCGAGGGCTGTGGATGCTAAGTCTTTGAATATATTCAAGGCTGAGATAGTTAGATTTTTGTACTCTAGGGCTAGATTTTGCCGGCGCTCAGAGGGCGGGTTTGGAGCTGGGTCCGCTGTCAAAATAGGAAAGATTGACAGTGGGTAGGAAACCCACTCTCAACCCGTCTCCACGCGAGTCTCCCAGGTGTCGGGTCTGTCAGCGGAGAACTGACCTGTCATCAAGTGGCGGGGGAGACAATTGAGATCATTAAACGGCTTGTTAACAGCCAATTTAATGCTATTTTGAGGCTGCCTTCCAATTTTATTTGTTCTCCCACAGGTTACCCGCTGTTCGGGGAACATGCCAGCTCACCCTGTCATGAATTGAGTCTGCTCTGATGTATCTGATACGCTGACAGCAGCAGAAATGGTATAAAGGATACCATGTTGCAGATGGTCAGTTTCAGAAAGCATGAACTGTTGGTTACTGCATTTGTA
Organism: Somniosus microcephalus; assembly: GCF_052327205.1. NCBI lineage: Eukaryota > Metazoa > Chordata > Chondrichthyes > Squaliformes > Somniosidae > Somniosus > Somniosus microcephalus. The sequence continues at coordinate 91,715,154 of NC_140996.1, read as the reverse complement.
AAACATATAGAGATTTCTTTAGCTTGCAAGTGTTTAGAGCCAGCTGTATGTCCAGTGCCACCTCATTGGAACAACCTCTCTCACCATTAACAGATCGCTTCTGTCATCTCACCTGCAGCTGCCATCTATTGCAGCAACATTGGTGCCCTTAAAACTATCTCACCTTGCTCCTCTGATTCCTTCCACACTCAGCCCAACACCAACATCACCAGTCACACCAGCAGCACCAACAACAACACCAACATTCACTGCCAGCACCTGATGCTGCACAGGACACAGAGCATCAACCCCAGACAACATTGCTGCCCAGGAGGCCAGCGATGGCATCACCATGGCCAGATTTACTTCACTTGACGATGTAAACCCTGGCTGCAACATGATGCACCAGGTTGACACCACCCCACACCAGCGCCGTGAAGCATCCCTTTAATGTCCAAGCCATTCCATGAACACTCATCACTATAGCAGGGGAGGGGGTGGTGGGGGGAGTTATGTCTCAACATTCACTGGAACTCGGTAAGACACTTCTCAAGGTGCGCACAGATCTGTCAAATAAGGTGAAGTGTTGAAAATATAGATTTCACTGTATGACAACATATTACCAGAAACTTCACATGAACATTGGCTAAACCTCTCAAGTGCCTACACTGTGTGTTGTTAGTTGGTATGATTGCACTAGGATGAGGGTGAGTGTGAGGGATGGCTAGTGAGATGGGGAAGTGATAATGTAGAGAGAGAGGGGTGGGTGGAGGTGCAAGGTAAGTTGGTGTGAGTAAGGATGTGCAGGAGAAAGGTATGGAAGGCAGAGTGATGGTGATGTGTTGAGTGGCACAGCAGGGTGAGGTTGAGTGTGGCTTTGCAGTAACATTTCATGATCCACTGAGATGATTGAAAAGTTGGTGCCACTGCAGCTAGGGACTCCTGACGACATCCCTGCTTTTGCCTTCCTGTGCAATGTGCTGTGTTGGTGTCCTGGGGAGGTCTCTTCCGCACTTAGAAGGGAAGAGAACCTCCCTGCGTGCTGTGACTCCCTCCATAAGCATATGGAGGGAATCATGAGAGAGTCTGTGTGCAACTGTCCACCTTTGTGCAGTGCTTGTCAGTGTTTGCAGCACGTCAATGCTGTCAAACACTGACGGAACAACTGTCAAACTCAATGTGGCCGTGATCCCTCTAAGGAAACCAGCTGATGTGTCATCAAATGACGTCATCGGACCTGCTTTCTGTTAATTAGCCGGGAATTCTGCAGGGCGGGCTTAACAAGGCCAATCAAGGGGAAATCCCTTTGACAGAGCTGCTGCAGCCGGGAGCGGGACCGGAACCCAGCAACCAGCTATCCCGCCACCATCCCATCACTGCAGAGAAAATCCAGCCCAAAGGGAATCAAGGGATATGGAGATCGGGTGGGAAGGTGGAGTTGAGGTGGATGATCAGCCATGATCTTATTGAATGGCGGAGCAGGCTCGAGGGGCTGTATGGCCCACTCCTGCTCCTATTTATTATGTTCTTATGTAACATATGTAACATTATTTCAGTTTCTTTAAGAAAACGTCACAAACAGGATGAAGTTAAGATTACTGTTCTAACTAATGGTGAATGTGATGACAATACTGGCGAGCAGCTAGAGATGATAGAAGTCAGAGCATCCATCATCTCCAGCTGCTCTTGGTTCTACTGCAGCAGTTCAGAAGTGATTAACTGGTAGACAGGTTAAACAGATTTTTAATAATAAAACAGTAACCAAAATTTGAGATATCAAATATTTGAATAGACTGCAGAAATTCCAGGATGAAGGTATCATCTTTAATAGAAAAAAGTCTATTTATATTCATCCTCGTTGTGTATGCTGGGAGACCCAGTAACGGTACATAGTCCAGATCAGAGAATAGTTTTTTATGACAGGATTATAAGTATTCAAAAGAAAATGTTGGAAGAGTTTTCATCTAATAAGATTGAAGGAAAAGATGGAAGACATAGATGCAAGAGTTGGAAGTACAAGAAAGCATGGTGTAACGAGTTCAGGTTCAGAAGTGATTGGGAGACTTGACTTTCCAATTCTCCTGGTGTGCAATATAACTATTTCTGAGGTGATCAGGAGTTTTGCATCTATTAAAGCCTAAAATTATCAAGTGGTAATATGTGCAATGAGTGTAGCTTGGTTCTATTTTATCCCTTGATGACTTTCCTTAAGGATAAAGCTTTCAAAATTGAATATTATCCTTTAAGGAATAACTGAGCTAGAACAAACAAACACGTCAGAAAAATTACATCTTATTCTTCACATGAACTATCTAGTCTATTCCCATACTGCTGTTTGCTCCCCATATCCTTTAATATTCCTCCTTTACAAGCAACTATTTAATAACTTTAAAAAATGGATTCTGCTGCATCAATGGTGTGTGACAGAGAACTCCACATTCCAACTATCCTTTGTGCAAAGCAATTTCTTATAACTTTTCCTATAGCTACTTTTGTGTTTATCTTAAAATGGAACCTTTCTGTCATTGACTTGCAGACCAGTGGAAACAATCAATCACTATTTCCTCATCATAATCCTTCATAATCTTGAGCACCTCTATCAGGTCGTACCATGACCTTCTCAGCTCTTTTGAAACAAAATTCTACCTTCTCAAGTCTCTCTGTGCAACTGCATTCCTTCATTTAGATTCACTTAAAAATTGAGAGAAGGTTAGTTTGAGATACTACCAGGTTTGATGTTCCAATGTACCAGACAAATAAATATATTGACATGTGACCAATGTTCCCTCTAAGCAGCACGCGGCATGCCCGCATAGTAATCTGCAAGGTCCCACGCAAGCCACTCAGACGCTTTTACATTGGAAATACAGTAGGTGCACAGAAAAATAATGGGACTGCGCATTGAAAGAAAAAGGCCACGCAGAACATAGTGCAGCCTACAGGGAACACTGCATGTGACATACATGCATGGAAATCAGCTTTCATATGAGGCACCAGATGTTAATGCCCTAGATGTTGACCTAATGTTCTCTATGAAATTAACAGGTGTTTATGACAAAAACAATCCCAGTTGTTGGCCTTGTACTAGGCTGCAAAAAAAAGATTTCCATCAGACTGATATAAAAAATAATAAAAACAGAAAATGCTGGAAATACTCAGTAGGTCAGGCAGCATCTGTGGAGAGAGAAACAAAGCTAACGTTACAGGTCGATGTAACTTTGTTTCTCTCTCCCGACCTGCATTTCCAGCATTTTCTGTTTTTATTTCAGATTTCCAGCATCCGCATTATTTTTCTTTTCTATTAGTGAGCCTGATGCGAATCTCCACTATCTGTGCCTGAGACAAAAAAAGCCATCAACACATATGCCAGGCAACTAATTTAATATATTCCAGAGCAAGACCTCAATTGGTAAACCTTGGGGATCACATTTAGTTGTGATTGATTAGGTCCAAACTGAATGTAATCTCAATAGACTGTAATAAATGAACGTTCAATTCAATAAAGTTACTTTGCATACGATTCATTTTCCTTCCAATTATTTTATAATTGCAGAGTAGTCTTTTGAAAAGTACTTAAAAATACCATCTTTGCTGACACACAGCAGAGCTTTAAGCGATGTAATTATAATAAGCCATATTGCAAAACTTTTTTTTGTCAAAAACCAGCCCAAAATTTTGCTATATTGATAATCATACAATTTGACGGAATTGTAGTTTTCACACCGTCACACATTCTACGTAGTTGCAGAAAAAGCAGAATGAAAGAACACTCCATCATTTTGCAATAGCAAAATACTGAGGATGCTGGAAATCTGAAATAACAACAGAAAATGCTGGAAAAACTCAGCAGGCCAGGCAACATCCGTGGAGAGAGAAATAGAGTCAACGTTTCTGGTCGAAACCCTTCGACAGAACATCATTTTGCAGTTGTATTAGTGGATGAAGGGACAGTAATAAAGTTCCAATTGGTCACATTAGATATGACAGTACTCATTCATTTACATATGAGCTTATCCTCAAGTCCTTTGTCAAGTTTTTTGTCTTATAATACTCCTGTGGGGCGCCTTGGGATATTTTTACTACATTAAAGGCACTATATAAATACAAGTTGTTATTGTTGTTGGTTCTTTTTATACAGCAAAGTGTATATATAATGATGCACAAGGCATTACAGCTGCGTGGGCCAGGCTGGACAGACCAGTGGGTTTTTTTGCCTGTCCATCACTGTCATATAATTCTAACTATAAATTCCACTTATTTTTAACATTCTTTGATAAAGGTCTATGGCCTAGAAATTCAGTCGTGTTTGCGCCCACTTATTGGCTATAGAGTGGTTTGCGCCGGAAGTTTTTTAGTGCCCGAAATTCAGTTGGTCCCTAACATCGGCGTTAGCCGGTAGCGCTGCGCCGGCACCGATGACATCATCGGTGTGCGCAGCGCCCCGGTTCCAATGCTATTCCGTGCCGATGGCCAAATTCAGTTGCGGCCGCCTCGCCCGTAGCGGCCGCAAACAGCGTTTGAAAAACGGTGCCTTGCAGCTCCGAGAGGCCAGTGCATAAAGGTGGAGGGGCGGCCGGCCGCTTTCCCGGCGGCCGCCTGGCCGCACCTCCCTCCCCGGACTCCTGCACCACCCCCCCACGGCATTGGTGTCTGACTCCCGCGAGCCCGGCACTTCTCCGTGGTGCCGGGCTCATTTGCCGGGGGAATCCAGCGGCGATCTCACGGCTGCAGGCAGCTCCTCCTTAAGAGAAGGAGGAGGCCTGCAGTACCCCAGCCTGCCGCACCGCATCGGGTGCCGCAGCGGCAGCTGGACGCCTGAAACTGACTTTCATCGCCCCAAATGAGGCGGCCAAACCCTGCAATAGCGCCCGCCTCCGTCTTGGGGCAGCGCAACTGAATTTCAGGCGGGCGCTACGGGAATCCGGGCGAGCGCAAAATTTCGGGCACTAAAGACCTGGCGCGGCGATACCGAATTTTTAGCCCTGTTTTCTCATGCTAACAGAGACCACACGATTGTTTTTTTTCATCACAATTCCCCTGATATCAACGTAACCAGCATAAATGATCGCGGAATTTTAAGCGCAAGTTGCATTCAGTGCAAATTGAGTTTCTGCGATTTTTTGCGCTAGTTTTAAAAACATTGCACTAGTAGCAAACCCCGCTCACAAAACTGGCCATGCCCCCCAGGGTGAATTGAGCACCATTGGGAGTTTCCACTAATTGTGCTCATTTGCAGGCCTTCGAGGAGGCTCCAAATATTAGGTTTGGTTCTTTTGGGTGCAAGGACACTAATAGGTATGGTTTGAAAGGTTTTGACTGATTTTTTTTATTTACTAAGGAACTCACTACTGTACCCCAATCTAATTAGAAAAAGTTTTATATATTTTTTTAAGTCATTTTCAGTCATTTAAGATCGTGTTGCTTACAGGTGGCGAATTGACACTGATATAAAATGCTTATTTTTTGTGATAAACCTATTTTTAGCTGTATTAATCAAACTGCACCAAGTTACCATTCTTAAATATATCAAGGAGTATTTTTTAAAGCAACATTTAAAAAAAATTAATTACGTTTTAAAATGCTGCCTGATTACAATGGGTCTGTGGCACAAAGCTCATTTCAACTCTTTCAAAACATGGGAATGTACAGGCCTGGAAAAGACTGCAGTCCATCTGGCCAATTCCAAGTTATGGCAGTCTTGCTTTTTTTGTGGTGCTGTGGTTTTGTAACTGTTCCTGCTCCCTGAGCCCTTGCTTACCCCCAGGCTGCTGGACTAGGATCTTGATACTGCAGAAACTTTAAATTATCATCAACAGTTAAGATTTGCATGAGTACAGTCCTTTCAGGCTAAACATCAAAAGAACATAAGAAATAGGAGCAGGAGTAGGCCATTTGGCCCTTCGAGCCTGCTCCACCATTCAGTAAGACCATGGCTGATCTTCTACCTCATCTCCACTTTCCTGCACTATCCCCACCTCCCTTGATTCCCTTAATATTCAAAAATCTATCGATCTCTGTCTTGAATATACTCAACGACTGAGCCTCCACAGCCCTCTGGGGTAGAGAATTCCAAAGATTCACCACCCGCTGAGTGAAGAAATTTCTCCTCATCTCAGTCCTAAATGGCCGACCCCTTATTCTGAGACTGTGACCCCTGGTTCAAGACTCCCCAGCAAGGGGAAAAATCCTCCCTGCATCTACCCTGTTAAGCCCTGTAAGAATTATGTATGTTTCAATGAGATCACCTCTCATTCTTCTAAACTCTAAAGATAAATGCTTTAAATTCAGTGGAATATCAGAATGGTGGTCAGTAGTAGAAAGAGCAGGCCTCTCCCATTCCTTTCAAATCAGGTAGTCTGACAAACATTAAGTTGACCTGCTCCTTCTACTGTAACTCTAGGGCTGGTTCTTTTCTTTGTGATCTTAAAAATATCCTTCCCTGTACCCTGCTGTAGTTTTTATATACAGTAGCTTGAGGGAATAGTGCAGACCTCCTGACATCAAATTTGTTTTTCAACCATTTTATCTGACATCATTTTGGCTCAGTGTGCGAAGATCAGTGCCAGCAAGAAGTCCTCTTCAAAATGCTCCAACCTTTTTTGTTCTACGCTTCCTCTCCCCTCAGGCATTGGACTTGCGATCAAGAAATCTACCTTCTCCATAGCTAATAATATTGTTGCCATTTTCGGGTACTTCCCAATTTGGCTGCGGAATTAACATTTACAGCTGACACTTTTATGGCAACAACCATGGTTTCATGATTTGGAAGTCCCATGGCCTCTGTACAGGCCTAATGTTCATTCGCCAACAGCATATCAATACCCAGATCTCTGACTAACCCTACATATCTTGCTGTAACTTGTGTCAGCCGTGGCTCAAGGGTAGCACTCTCAGCTCTGAGTCAGAAGGTTGTGGGTTCTATTCCTACTCCAGATATTTGAGCACAAGATCTAGGCTGACACTCCAGTGCAGTACTGAGTGAGTGCTGTCTTTCAGATCAGATGTTTAACTGAGGTCCCGTTCACACTCTCAGGTGGATGCAAAAGATTTCACAGCACTATTTGAAGAAGAGCAGGGGAACTTCACAATGTCCTGGCCAATATTTGTCCCTCAACCAACACCTAAAACAAATTATCTGGTCATTATCTCATTGCTGTTTGTGGGATCTTGCTGTGCTCAAACTAGCTGCTGCATTTCCTACATTACAACAGTGACTATGCCTCAAAAAGTACTTAATTGGCTGTAAAGCACTTTGCAATGTACTGAAGTCGCAAAAACACGATATTAATGCAAATTCTTTCTTTCTTAACAATGGTCTATTACTACCTCCAGTATCTACTGGATAGGCTTATAATCATGTGGCCCATGTATATGCTAGTCATACCCCTTGTCCTTTCGTCACCTCGTTCATGTGGAACACTGGACACACAACTTGCATTTATGTAGCACCTTTAATGTAAAGAATGCTCCAAGGTGTTTCACTGATAGGTAAATGGAAGATGGACCCCAAGGTAAATGGAAGATGGACCCCAAGCCAAAAAAGGAGAGATTAAGAGTGACCAAAAGTTTGATCAAGTTTTTAAAAGAGAGGTGGAGAGACAGAGAAGATCAGGGGGGAAATTGCAGAAAGTAGGACCCAGCTGGGTGAAAGCCCTGCCACCAATGGTGGGTTGAAGAGAGGGGGAATGCACAAGAGGCTGGAGTCAGAAGAATAGACTGTACAGAGATGGGGATGTAGGGCTAGAGGAGGTTGTGGTGATGAGGTGGAATAAAGCCATGGAGGGATTTAAAAGCAAGGATGAAGGGCTAGATTTTCAGTATAGGCAGTTTTGGGGCGCTAACCTTAGCGCCCGCCCGAAGTTAGCGCCCGCCCCAAAGTAGCGCCCCGTTGCCGGGAATTCAGTGGCTTCGCCCTAAGAGGTTGGTGGAGCGCTAAAAGAGGCGTTCCACTACTCTCTTTAGGCGCTAAGCCGGCGGTCCAGAGGGATAGCGCCCAGGCGGGGCGCAGCACGGGTGCGGTCATTTTTGCACTGACAGCAGACCCCGTGGTGCCGACCAGCTCTTAAAGGGGGAAGGGACGAATTGGTCTGCTGCCACGCCCTGCACACTGCAGCCTTGCAAAGAGGCCTCAACACTACTGCTCAGCCCCAGGGAGTCATGGCAACGCCAGAGAAGGCCCGTCAGCGTGCCCTGCGCTTCTCAGAGGGTGATCTGGACATAATGGTCACAGCTCTGGAGGTGAGGCGCAAGATCTTGTTTCCAGAGAGTGGGAGGAATCCAACCCACCACGACTACACCAAAGCCCGGAAGCAGATCGCCCAGAGGGTGACGTTCACCGGCGAGGCCCCCAGGACCCACACACAATGCCGTAAGAAATACAACGATCTGACCAGGATTGTGAGGGTGAGTAGCCTTTCCAGTCTCCTCCTCATTCTTGCATGTACACCTGACATGATGGGCAAAGGGACCTGAAAGTCCTTTTGGCCAGCCCTCAGCCAGCAGCATTGGGACAGTCATGAGCATCAAATGGCCATTCGGCACTCTACACTTTGGCCCAGCTATTCCACCATGGGAGGCAGTGGACAGTACATCAGGGCTTCACTCTGTCCAAGCTATTCCACCATGGGAGGCAGTGCACACTACATCAGGGCTTCACTGCGCACTTACAGCCCGTCCTTTCTCTTGCAGGCTAAAGTAGCGTTTAATCGCCAGGCCCGTGCCAGGGGTGGCCGCGCCAAGCTGCAGAAGCTCACTCGGCTGGAGGAGCGCGTGTGTGTGCTCATGGGAGCCCGTGTGATTGTCCCCACAGCGTGCGGTGTATCCGACCCTCCACTGCCCGGCAATGGTAAGGACCTCGCCTTTTGGCCCTCTCGCGTCGCACTGGCCCATCCGAGCTACCTCCTTTGCCACTGTCCCACCAATGCGCTGAATCCCACCAGTCCTAACTCCCTCGCTGACGCCGTCTCCTCACTCTGAAGCTACTCTTGTGCATTCCTGCTTTCAGCTGGTGACGACCAGGACCCTGAGGCTGCCAGTGACAGCACCTCCAACCAGGAGGAGGAGGAGGAGCAAGCCGGACCTTCGGGGGAACAGTCACGTCCCGCAGGAGAGGAGGAAATGCTCGACACCTCCTCACTGGACGAGTGCCTGGAGGAACTGTCGCAGGGCAATGCAGCTTCTGGGACCAGTGGCGTCCAGCCACCCAGCAGCCGTGCGCGTGGCCCGCGGCCTTCCCCCCAAAGGGGGGAAGGATCAGAGGGGAGTGCTGCTGCTCGGCACACTCGCCGTCACCAACGCGGCAAGGGTCCCCTAGTTCGGCCCCCTCCTCCCCAGCGGGAGAGTCGCGACTCCAGTCCGGACACCTTCACTTCGGAGGAGGTGCGGAAGCTCGATCAGATGGCCGATGACTCGGACCGGCGCCACACGGAGCTCATGAGCGTGGTGGGGCGCATGCCTGAGGCCATCGAGTCGCTGGCGACCAGTGTGCGCGAATTCGGGGCAGCAACTGCCGCGACTGGCCGCATGCTAACTGATGCCGTCAAGACCCTGGCGGATGTGATGCGCGCGCACACCAGGACCACAGGGCCACTCACTGCTGCCACACGCGCTGTCTCAGGCAGGCATCGCCAGGGCAGGCGCCGCGCTGGACCATCCCAGCAAGCCGGCCGTCGGCTGATTGCTGCGGATCCTGCAGTGCGGGCCCGGCCGAGTGCCACCGCGCCACAGCACCAGCCAGCGCATCCCAGACGCCAGCTGGCCCACATTGCGCCATCCGTCGCCGCCATTCCCCCTCTGGGGCGTCAAGGGCAAGCGGCTGCAGCTGATGGTGGCCAGGCTCAGGTGCGCCACTCAGGAGACGGCCCCTCGAGGCCCAAACGCCGTGTAGGCCGCCCCCCAGCGGCATCTGGCGGAAGGGCATCTGAGCCTCAGGCGCCTTCCCCCAGCCTCGCAGCAGCCACTGGGCAGAGCTTGCGAAGGAGCAGCAGGCAGGGCAGGGGAGGCAAAATGCTGGCCAAGGTCTCGCCCTCGCGGGCCACTCAGTAGAGGGTGTGGCCAGCTTTCCTTTAATATGGCGGTGGCCATCTTTATTTTGCCCATGGTTGTGCTTTTGGAGGGCTTTTTTTTTGCGTTAGGCCGACGTTGAGGCCCGGTTTCAATAAAGGTGGAGTGGCTCCTCCCCAGTTTGTGGGAGTGAGTCGTTTGTTGGGCTTTTTGTGGGGCCCGTTTATTGTTTTTGGGGATTCATGTGGGAAGGGCTTTTCATTTTTGTGTAATAAAAAATTATCTTTATTCATGCAGTCTCCATGGTTGTTCTTCTTAGTGTTTGTTGGCTTCGCCGGCTGAGGGCTTGCGGAGCGGCTGCATTCATCTTCCCTCATGGCCCCTGGCCATTCCCTGACAGGGGGCTTAGAAGTACCGTGTAATAAGGTGGCGTCGTGCGGCCCTTGGCCCTGGTCGCTCCCTCCTGGGAACGTACTCCTGCTCCTCCTCCTCCTCCTCCTCCTCCTCCTCATGCTCCTCCTGCTCCTCCTCCTGAGGTGCTGGTCCAACGTCAGGTGGCAGTGCCTGAGTCCTGCGGATAGCCAGGTTGTGTAGCATGCAGCAAACCACCACAAATTGGGAGACCCGGTCCGGCGAATACTGGAGAGCTCCTCCGGAGCGATCAAGGCAGCGGAACCGCTGCTTGAGGACCCCAATAGTTAGCTCGATGATGTTGCGGGTGGTTTGATGGCTCTCGTTGTAGGCCTCTTCAGCAGCGGTCCTGGGCGCGCGGAGCGGGGTCATGAGCCAGGTGCACAAAGGATAGCCTTTGTCCCCGAGTAGCCATCCTCTTGGGGGAGGCTGTGCCTGGAACATGTCATGCACAGTACTCTGCCGCAGGATAAAGGCATCGTGGCTGCTGCCTGGGAAGCTGGCATTGACTGCCATGATGCGCTGCTTGTGGTCACAGACCAGCTGCACATTCAGAGAATGGTAGCCCTTCCTGTTGCGATACTGCTCGCCATGCTCCAGAGGGGCCCGCAAAGCCACATGCGTACAGTCAATGGCGCCCTGCACCAAGGGGAATTCCCCGAGTCTGGAAAATCCCAATGCGCGCTGATGCTGGCTCTCCAGGGCCATGGGGAAGGAGATGAATTGGCTTCTCCTTCTGAACAGTGCTTCGGTCACCTGGCGGATGCAGCGATGCGCGCCGTACTGGGAGATGTTTGCTATGTCCCCAGCAGCGTATTGGAAGGAGCCGGTGGCATAGAAGTTCAATGCCACCGTCACCTTCACTTCCACCGACAGAGACGTCCTGCACCTGAGCTTTGGCCGCAGATCTCGGCGAAGCAGGTGGCAGATCTCTGCAATCACCCCCTTTCGGAATCGGAGCCTTTTAACACATCGCGCGGCACTCATGTTTAGGTAGGAGCGCTGCTGGCGGTATAGCCTGACTGGGTAAGGCCTACGTGGCCGACGCCTGTAGCCCCCTCTGCCTCTAGCCAGGGCTGCCCCTCTCACAATGCGTCTGCGAGCCCTACGGACATGGAGCTGCAGCTCCGCGTTGGCACCCCATGCAACCCCCATCAAATCCTGGAAAACACTCTAATTTCCAAATGGCCACTTGCAGCGCTGTTGCCTGAGTCCAAAAATACCTGGCTCTTGCTGCTTGAAACCAGTTAGCTATCCTCCTTGTTGTGTCTCCAGAAATGCGTTGCACAAGACTGTTTTCTGAAAAAAGGATGGCCTTTATACTGGAGAGGACGTTCCCTTTAATTAGCGCCCCCCGGGGCCCGCGCTGGTTGTGTTGCGTTCCTTTTTCCAAACGCTCCGGCCGCCCGCCGCACAATGGGGCGGTCCGACTGAAGTTTGCAATCGGGGCGGCCAAAGGGCGTTGCACGAGGATGTGACGTCATTTTCTGCGCGCGCATCCGGGCGGGCACTAAACTTTGCGCCGGCGCTAACGGGCAACTTAATTTGGGGCGGGGCGCAAACTGCGCTGCGCCCGGGCGCTACACGCATAGCGCCCGGAAATCACTTCTCTTAAGGCGCTAACTGCTGGCGCAAGCAACTGAAAATCTAGCCCCATGAATTTAAATTTGAGGCATCAGAGGATGAGGAGCCAGTCCAAGTCACTGAGGATGGAGGTAGTGGGCAAGCATGTGATGTGTGCAGCAGAGATTTGGCAAGTTGGAATTTACAGATTAGAGCTTGGGAGGCCAGCAAGGAAATTGCTGGAGTCGTTGAGTCTGGAAGTGTCCAAGGATTGTATTGGGATTTCAGTGACTAAAACTGAGATAGCCAATGTTGAGGGGGTGGGGTATGCTGTTGATATATACAATTGATATAAACAAAAGGATTTTATTAGAAACTAGCTGGAGTGCCCGGTGGTGCTGAGGGAACTCAAGAACCCGTTTTCTTGAGGGCATGCTGTTATGAAAAAAGAAAAGAGAGAGGGAAGGAGAGAGAGAGAGAGGGAAGGAGAGAGAGAGAGAGGGGGGGAAGGAGAGAGAGAGAGGGAGGGGGAAGGAGAGAGAGAGAGAGAGGGAAAGAGAGAGAGAGAGGGAAAGAGAGAGGGGGAAGGAGAGAGAGAGAGGGAAGGAGAGAGAGAAAGGGAAGGAGAGAGAGAGAGAGAGGGGGAAAGAGAGAGAGAGAGGGAAAGAGAGAGGGGGAAGGAGAGAGAGAGGGAAGGAAAGAGAGAAAGGGAAGGAGAGAGAGAGAGGGAAGGAGAGAGAGAGAGGGAAAGAGAGAGAGGGGGGAAGGAGAGAGAGAGGGGGGAAGGAGAGAGAGAGAGAGAGAGGGAGGGGGAAGGAGAGAGAGAGAGAGAGGGAAAGAGAGAGGGGGAAGGAGAGAGAGAGAGGGAAGGAGAGAGAGAAAGGGAAGGAGAGAGAGAGAGAGAGAGGGAAAGAGAGAGAGAGAGGGGGAAGGAGAGAGAGGGGGGAAGGAGAGAGAGAGAGAGAGAGGGGGAAGGAGAGAGAGAGAGAGAGGGGGAGGGGGAAGAGAGAGAGCGACGAGGGAAAGAGAGAGCGAGAGGACTGAGAGAGAGAGCGAGAGACTGGGGAGAGAGAGGGAAGGAGACTGGGAGAGAGAGCGAGAGACGGGGAAGAGAGAGAGACTGGGGGAAAGAGACGAGAGACTGGGGGAGAGACGGGGGAAGGAGAGAGAGAAAGGGAAAGAGAGAGAGAGAGAGAGGAGGGAAAGAGAGTGGGAGAAGGAGAGAGAGAGAGGGAAGGATGAGAGAGAGAGAGGGGGGAAGGAGAGAGAGAGGGAGGGGGAAGGAGAGAGAGAGAGGGAAAGAGAGAGAGAGAGGGAAAGAGAGAGGGGAAGGAGAGAGAGGGGGGGAAGGAGAGAGAGAGAGGGAAGGAGAGAGAGAAAGGGAAGGAGAGAGAGAGAGAGAGAGAAAGAGAGAGAGAGGGGGAAGGAGAGAGAGGGGGGAGGAGAGAGAGAGAGAGGGGGGAAGGAGAGAGAGGGAGGGGGAAGGAGAGAGAGAGGGAAAGAGAGAGAGAGAGGGAAAGAGAGAGGGGTAAGGAGAGAGAGAGAGGGAAGGAGAGAGAGAGGGAAGGAGAGAAAGAGTGAGGGAAGGAGAGAGAGAAAGAGGGAAGGAGAGAGGGAGAAAAAAGAGAGAGAGGGGGAAGGAGAGAGAGAGAGAGAAGGAGAGAGGGAAGGGGGGAGAGAGAGAGAGAGGGAAGGAGAGAGAGAGAGTGGGAAGGAGAGTGAGGGGGGGAAGGAGAGAGAGAGAGATGGGGGAAGGAGAGAGAGAGAGAGAGAGAGGGGGAAGGAGAGAGAGAGAGAGGGAAGAATAGAGAGAGAGAAGGGGAGGGAGAGAGAGAGAGAGGGAAGGAGAGAGAGAGGAGAGAGAGAGAGAGAGGGAAGGAGAGAGAGAGAGACAGAGGGAAGGAGAGAGAGAGAGAGAGGGGAAAGGAGAGAGAGAGAGAGGGGGAAGGAGAGAGAGAGAGAGAGAGGGGGTAAGGAGAGAGAGAGAGAGAGAGGGGGGAAGGAGAGAGAGAGAGAGAGAGGGGGGAAGGAGAAAGAGAGAAGGGGGGAAGGAGAGAGAGAGAGAGGGGGGAGGAGAGGAGCGAGAGAGAGGGAAGGAGAGAGAGAGAGAGGGGTGGGAAGGAGAGAGAGAGCTGACGCTCCTCCGGTCAATGTTGTGTGAACATATGTGATTGAGGAAGTTCGGTCTCTGACCAGGAACTGCCGCACTTGCGCTGAGTGCAAGCCTCGGTTCTACCGCCCTGATAGAGCCCACCTAATCAAAGCTACACGGCCCTTTGAGCGGCTTAGCTTAGATTTCAAGGGCCCCCTCCCGTCCGTCGACCGCAATGTTTACTTCCTGAACATTGTGGACGAACACTCCCATTTCCCATTCGCCTTCCCCTGCCCAGACATGACCAGCGCCACGGTCATAAATGCCTCAACAGCTTGTTCTGCCTGTTTGGTATGCCAAGCTATATCCCACACGGATAGGGGGGCGTCCTTCATGAGTGAAGAGCTACACCAGTACATGCTGTCCAAGGGGATTGCCACGAGCCGTACCACCAGCTACAACCCCCGGGGTAACGGTCAGGTGGAGCGAGAGAACGGGACAGTATGGAGGGCAGTCACTCTAACTCTAAGGACCAAGGGCCTCCCTATCTCCCGCTGGCAGGAAGTCCTCCCAGATGTGCTCCACTCAATACGGTCACTATTGTGTACCGCCACTAATGCCATGCTCATGAGCTAATGTTTGTATTTCCCCGGAAATCCACCTCAGGCGTATCCATACCGTCATGGCTCTCCACCCAGGTCCGTACTGTTGCGGAAGCATGTGAGGGGCCCACAAGACGGACCATCTCGTGGAGCCAGTGCACCTGCTCCACGCCAACCCACAATATGCGTATGTCCGGCACGCCGACGGATGGGAGGACACTGTGTCCATAAAAGACCTCGCCCCAGCCGGTAACAACAGCAACAACGACAATGACTACAACAACAACAGCAACAACAACAACAACCACAACAACTATTACCCACCCATTCCATCCACTATTCTTTCATCACCCCCGGAAGAACACCAGCCAACGGTACCCCCACCACCTACTCCTTCAACAACCCCGGTGGCGCCCCCAGCAGAGACCCAGGAGGTCACCTGGGGCACCCAGCCGGCACCCACGGCACCGCAACCATTACATCAGTCACAGAGGACTATCACACCCCCGGACAGACTAAATCTGTAGAAGGGGTGAATGTGATGAAATATGTCATTCATCAGACTCTGTATTTAACTACATATATTGTATTGCCTGCTCCTGTGCTTTTACCTTGTATTGTATATAGTGCACCGCCCCCTTTCTCCCCATTGGGTGTGTCGGCTCCGCCCATACCTGGCCCTACTTAAGACAAGCCCAGGCTTGTCTTGCAGCAGAACAGCAGAATGCTAGGTGAAGACACAGGCATCTTTCTTTGCTAATAAAAGCCTAGTTTTATCCAGTTAACTTTGAGCCTTGAAGTTATTGAGGCGCATCAAATGTGTTGCGGGCCAACCCCTGATGAGCGCCCGATCCGCTGAGCCGGAACCCCCACGCGCGGCGTAGTGCCTGAGGCCCGGCCGGGCTCTCGGGCCGCGACTTACCTCAGCTCAGCTCCCACTCCAGGAGAGAGAGAGAGAGAGAGGGGGGGAAGGAGAGAGAGAGAGAAGAGGGGGGGAAGGAGAGAGAGAGAGAGAGTGAGAGAGAGGGGGGAAGGAGAGAGAGAGAGAGAGGGGGGGGAAGGACTTAGAGGCAAGCCGCAGTGACCGTGCGCGGCCTAGCATTTCAGGCCCGGCCGGGCTCTCGGGCCGCGACTCACCTCAGCTGAGCTCCCGCTTCGGGAGAGAGAGAGAGAGAAAGAGGGGGGGGAAGGGGAGAGAGTGAGCAAGAGGGGGAAGGAGAGAGAGAGAGAAAGGGAGAGAGAGAAATTCCTGATGAATCAACAATTTCCTCACCTCCATGACCATTTTTTTAGCTTCAGGCCCAGCCGGTCTTTAATGGCCGCCACTCACCTGAGCTCAGCTCCCGCTCGGCAGTTTGAAGGCTTAGGCCCCACCAACAAACACCAGGAAATGCCCTCCGTGCCCCCGTAGGATTGGTCAACCATCACGTCACTCAACGCTAATGAGCGGTAGGATTGGTCAACCGTTAATGAGCGGGTTTTGTCCGTTTTTTGAAATTTTTTTGTATACTGTCCGAACAATTTTTGTCTGACCAAAAAGTAAATATTCCTATGACACTCCCCTAATCATAAGCTTTCTTTTGATATAACATATGTGTAGGTACGCTCTATAACTTTTGAGTGATGCCCCGGACAGACAGACAGACAGACAGACACCACGATCCTTTTATATATATAAAATAACTAGCTGGAGTGCCCGGCAGTGCCGAGGCTTTTTTGCGGGCATGTTGTTGTTGGAAGAGAGAGATAGAGCGACTGGGGGGAAGAGAGAGAGCGACTGGGGGGAAGAGAGAGAGCGACTGGGGGAAGAGAGAGAGCGACTGGGGGGAAGAGAGAGAGCGACTGGGGGGAGGGGGGAGGGGGGGAGGGGGGAGGGGAGGGAGGGGAGGGGGGAGGGGGAGGGGAGGGGGAGGGGAGGGGGGAGGGGAGGTGGGAGGGGGGGAGGGGGAGGGGGGGAGTGGCAGGGGATTGGGGGGGAGGGGCAGGGTAGGGGAGGGGGGAGGGAGGGGGAGGGGAGGGGGGTGTGGGGGGGGAGCGGAGTGGGGATGTGGGGAGGGAGGGGGGTGTGGGGGGGAAGGAGGGGGGAGGGGGGAGAAAGGGAGGGGGGAGAAAGGGAGGGGGGGAGAAAGGGAGGGGGGGAGCTAGCAGACCCTTTCCCCTCTGCCAGCGATGGCTCCGTGGAGCTCTGTGCCGCCCCACGTACTGACATGGCTCAGCCCAAGCCCCGCCCTCCCGCGCCCCGGCCTCCCGAGCCCCGCCCTGCCGAGCACCGGCCTCCCGAGCCCCGCCCTCCCGAGCACCGGCCTCCCGAGCCCCGCGATCCCGCTCTCCCGAGCCCCGCACTGGCGCTCTACCGAGCCCCACCCCCCCGAGCTCCACGCTTGTGCTCTCCTGAGCCCCGCCCCCCTGAGCCCCGCGCTCGCGCTCTCCTGAGCCCCGCCCCCTCGAGCACCGCGCGTGCGCTCTCCCGAGCCCTGCCCTCCCGAGCTCCGCCCTCCCGAGCCCCGCCCCCCACCAGAGCCGGCTTCAAGACCAGAGAGAGAGACGCCGCCGCACAACCTACCGCATGAGGCCCGGCCGGACTCAAGTCGCGCTCCGGGCGGAAGTTGACACGCGCGCTGACTCCCACCCCGCCCTCCTTTACTAAGATGGTGGTGGTGGCGACGCTCAGCTCAGGCCCGCCCCCTCCAGCCTTCACAAAGATGGCGGCGATCGCGGGCCTTTTGTTGATCGCAAAATGAGCTGCCTAGCTCGGGCGTGGCTGGGCAACAGAGGCCCAGGCTTCGCGGCCTGGTAAAACGGTGAAAGGTAGGAAAATTATAGAGGTTAGAGGAAAGATTTACAAATTAATTAACTTTTTTTAAAAACAATTTGTGTTTTAAAAGCAACTTTTTTTTTGCTGGAAATGTAGATTTGAAAAGAAACACGCAGAAAGTGGGAAAAAGAAATGAACAGTTTGGAATCAAGATGGCGGCCACTCACCTCATTTCAGAACAATAAGGCCCGCCCACACAAGCACCGATTGGTCGACCGTCATGTCACCGAAGCGTAGGATTGGTCAATCGTCCTGTCACTTGACTCTAGGAGGGCCCGCCCACACGCGCGACTAACCCGCCCCCACGACGCAGCGATTGGTCGACCGTCGGGTCACTCGACCGTACGATTGGTCGACCTTGATGTCACTCTATGCTAATGAGCGGATAATGAGCGGATTTTTGAACATTTTTTGGATACCGCGGGCGCAATTTTTGTCTCTCCGAAACGTAAATACACTTACGACCGTTCTGGAATCGTAAGCTTTCTTTTGATGTAACGCACGTGTAGGTACGCTCTATAACTTGCGAGTGTATAGCCGGACAGACAGACAGATGGAAGGACAGACAGACAGACAGATCGACCGCCTTTTTTTATATAGGTATAAGGTAAAACCTATCACTCAACAAGCTCCTTTCCAAACATTCCAGTTATGGTGCAACATTTGCAAACCAAAACATTTTGCTATGTTGGCCAAACCTTTGCACCCAGTTGCTGGTGAATGTAGTTGAAAATTCAAAACGTTCCAACTCATTATTAATTGCAATTTAGTTTTGGTATCAATGAAAACCTGGCTCCACTTGACCAGTGCTGAGCTACACGTGTCTTTTTCATTTAACTCCACCCATATTTCACAGCAAATGAAAATAAAATTAAAGATATTTCATGTACATGAAGGAGCAGAATTGGCAATACACCTGGTCTCAAGTTATATCAAAACGTTAATAGCTCTGCAACTCTTCAAAAGTTTTATACGAAAAAAATCAGTGTCAAAGTCTTATGTTGCCATTAGTTTTACACCTTCTCTCAATAAACTTGATTTTATTTATGAAGCTCCAACTACTGTCATCTTCATTTTCCTTCCAAATGTCTTTTTCAAAATGTTAATACAGATGAAGAACACTGTGCACATCCCCGCAAGCCTACATTTTGTTGTACTGCACTTGTGCACTAAAAATGACAATAACATTGATTATGATTATTATGATTATGATTATGATTGTTCAAGTGGACCCTACAGTCTCCTCATCATGGTATCCAACTCTTTTAAATTATTCCAGTACATTTGCCTCTACTGTTACATCTGGATATATATTCTAAACGTTGATCATTGTGTGAAGAGAAACAAGTTTGCGTGGAGTTTTCCCAGTGTTCTGGTCATCATTGCTCCCTCAACCAACATCAACAAACCAGATTAACTGCTCATTTATCTCATTGCTCTTTCTGAGACTTTGCTGTGTGCAAATTGATTGCTGCATTGTCTACATAACAACAGTGACTGCACTTCCAAAGCATAATTCCTTAACTGTGAAGTGCTTGGGACATCCTGAAGGCATGATAGGTATAGGTGCTGACTGGCTCTCTGAAAGGATGTGGGATTGTCACGGAAAAAGGGAGACGCTGAGACAAATAAAGGGTTGGTTATGTTAGATTTCAATTTTGAAAGCCTCTATATTGTAGGAGTAAGGGAACTGAGGAAGTAAGGAGTTCCACTGTTTTGTCCACTTGGCTTGACTCAGTTGTAGCATTCTTGACTTTGAACTGTGGGACCAAATCCCACTCCAGGGACTTGAGCAAATAATCTAGGCTGGCACTTCAGTGCAGTACTGAGGGAGTGCTGAATTATAGCTGGTGTCACCTTTCGAATGAGACATTAAACCGAGGAGATATGACTCTCAGGTGGACATAAAAGATCCCATTGCACTATTCGAAGGACAGCAGAGGCGTTCTCCCCAACAATTTGCCAATATTTAAATCTTAACCAACAACACTAAAATAGATTATTTGGTAATTTATCTCATTGCTGATTTTGGAACCTTGCTGTGCACAAATTGTTTGCTGCATTTCCTACTTAGAACATTTCAAAAGTACTGTAAAGAGCTGTAAAGAGCTTTGGGACATTGAGGTTGTGAAAGGCGCTGTATAAATGCAAGTACTTTGGCCTAGAAATTCAGTGCCCTTAGCGCCGATTTTGCGGCGCTAGAGGGCCTAGCGCTGCAATTGGCGCCGGTTCCTAAATTGCCTGGGGCCCTTCCGCGGCGGTAGACCGGTAGCGCTGCGCCGGCACCGATGACGTCATCGGTGTGCGCAGCGTCCCGGTTGCCGTGGTAACCCGGCCCCAAGCCAAAATTCAGTTGCGCCCGCCTCGCCCGTGGCAGGCGCAACTAAGACTCTGGCAACAGAGTCTTCCCCCAGTGTGCGCCGGCGCATAAAGGTGGAGCGGCGGCCGGCCGCGTTCCCGGCGGCCGCCTGCCCGCACCTCCCTTCCCAGACTCTTGCATTCCCCCCCCCGCGGCCCTGATCAGTGTCTCATGCGAGCCCGGCACTTCCCCGAGGTGCCGGGCTCAGATGTCGGGTCAATCCGCCGGACAGTTGTCGGCTGCAGGCAGCTCCTCCTTAACAGGAGGAGGAGGCCTGCAGTTCCCCCGCCTGCCGCACCGCATCGGGTGCCGCAGCGGGGGATTAGCGCCGGGAAACCCAAGTTCACGCCCGTTTTGAGGCGCTAAAGGAGGGTTTTAGCGCCCGCCGCCGTCTGGGCCCGGCGCACCCGAATTTTCATCGGGCGCTGCCGCATTACCGCTGGTGCAAACTTTCTGGCGCTACAGCCCTGGCAAGACCAGAACCCAATTTCTAGGCCATGGTGTTTTCCAATAACTAGACGGAGGCTGTAAATTAACAATCAACAGGTGTTTACTGGAGGAGGGTAGTCTAAAGACTAACAGTACAGAGGCATGCTCAAGGCTTATATACAGGTGTGGTCACTGCTGGTACTACAGTATACAGGAGCTGTAAAAGTAGTTCTCTCTTAAAGGTACATACACTACAATTCCTCCCCTTTTAGATTAACAGTACCCATAACATTCAAATAACAGTTAACACTTTAACATGCACATTTAACTGAAATAGTCCATTTATAGATTCAGTCTTTGGGGCGGCTTCCTGATCCTTTCTGGATAGCGCCTTTCCTGAGTGTCTTGTTTTTGGTGCGGAGGTGATTCTGGCCCCCTTTCGTCGGTTAGTTCATCCGTTTCCGCTGCTACTGTTTCTGGGGTAGATGCTACCGGTATGTCGGGTTCATCCCCAGGTACGCGAGGCATGGGGTTGACTCGTTCCTGTGACGCTAGGATCTGGTCGACGTGGCATCTCACAATGTTCTCCCCGACATCCACTGTGTACATTAGTGGCCCCTGCCATGTGCATATCATTCCGGGTTGCCATTTCTCTGTTCGGTAGTCGCGGGCCAAGACTGGTTGTCCTACATTGAAGCTCCTTGTCGGCTTCTCATTGATGTGCTGGAATTGCTTATCCTCAACATTTCTTCGCACATTTGGTCTGAGCAATTCCAGACGAGATCGCAACCTTCGGTTAAAGAACATCATGGCCGGGGTCTGGTTGGTAACTGCATGTGTCGCATTTCTGTAGGCTAACAGGAAATTGTCCACCTAATGCTGTAGTGGAATGTCATCATCGCACATGGCCCTTATCGCCTTTTTAAAGGTTTGTACGAACCTCTCAGCCAATCCATTTGTGGCTGGATGATACGGGGCGGATGTGTAATGCCTTACCCCATTCCTTCTCATAAATTTCTGAAACTCTTCGGACACAAACTGTGGACCGTTATCAGAGCAAATCTGCTCTGGCAAGCCGTTCCTGGCAAATATGGTCCGTAGGACTGCAATCGTTTTCTCTGTAGTGGTGGAGGACATTTTGATCACCTCAGGCCATTTCGAGGGCGCATCCACTGCTATTAAGAACATTGAGTCCATGAATGGACCAGCAAAATCAATATGCACCCGTTGCCATGGAGAGGAGGGCCACTCCCATGGGTGTAGAGGGGCATGTGGTGGTGCATTTTGGACCTTCTGGCATCCTGAGCAGCTCTTTGTTAGTTCCTCGATTTTTTGATCGATCCCCGGCCACCACACATAAGCCCTAGCAAGGCTTTTCATTTTCAGCCCTCCCAGGTGGCCTTCGTGAAGCTCATTGAGCATTCTCTCCCTTAACTTGGGTGGAATTACAATCGGGATCCACACATCACTGTCCCCTGGCATACTGATAGCTGTTCTCTTCTGGATGAGAATGCTGGTAACAGTGAGTCGCCATGTGTTGGCTATCCCTTCACCGTCAAATCATATACCCGAGACAGTGTTGGATCATTTCGGGTCTCCTTCTCTATATCCGCGTTAGTTACTGGCAAGCGTTCAATTATCGACGAATAAAATATTTCGATAGGGTCCACTGCTGGTGCTTCCTCCACAGTAGGCAGTGGCAGGCGTGGTAGCCCATCAGCGTTTCCATGCTGTTTCATGCCCTTATACTCTATTTCATATTGGTTCGCCCCTAGAAAAAAGGACCATCTTTGTAGCCGTTGTGCAGTCATCACCGGAACGCCCTTCTTTGGATTAAAGATGGAGACAAGTGGTTGGTGGTCAGTCAGCAAGGTGAACTTCTGCCCATGCAGATAGTGGTTGCATTTTTTTACTCCCCATTCTAGGCTGAGGGCCTCCCTGTCAATCTGGGCGTAGTTGCGCTCGGCTGAGGTTAGTGACCGAGACGCAAAGGCTACTGGCCTCTCCAACCCGTCTGGGAATTTGTGCGACAGCACCGCTCCAATACCATAGGGTGATGCATCACACGCCAACCGAATTGGTAGTGCTGGGTTGAAATGGGCCAACACCTCTTTTGATGTGATCAATTCTTTGCACTTCTGGAAAGCTAGTTTACATTCGTCATTCCACTTCCATGATACCCCCGTTTGCAGTAGGGTGTTCAGTGGGTGTAATACTGTAGACAAATTTGGTAAGAACTTATGGTAGTAGTTCACCAGCCCGAGGAACGACCTCAGTTGTGACACATTTTCCAGTGCTGGAGCCTTGACTACTGCCTCAATCTTTTCAGGGGACTTATGTAACCCCTCTTCATCAATAACATGGCCAAAATATGAGATCTGCTTCTGAAAAAACTCGCACTTGTGGCGATTAGCTCGTAGCCCATATTCCTTTAATCTAGTGAGCACTTTCTCCAGGTTGGCGAGGTGATCACTGTCATTTTCGCCCGTGACCAGGATGTCGTCCAAATAACCCTGGGTCCCTGGAATCCCTTGCAGGACTTGATCCATTGCCCTTTGCCAAATAGCCGGAGCCGAAGCTACCCCGAACACCAGCCGGTTGTATTGGTAGAGACCTTTATGAGTGTTGATCGTGAGGTATTGTTTCAAATCTTCTTCTACCTCCATTTGCAGGTACACCTGGGCCAGATCTATCTTAGTGAAGCATTTACCTCCAGATAGCGAGGCAAAAATATCTTCAATCCGTGGAAACGGATATTGTACCGTGTGAAGGACTGGGTTCACTGTCACCTTAAAATCCCCACAGATGCGGACCTTCTTTGGTTCCCCAGGCGTATTACTCAATGACCTCTTCATTACAGGAACGATGGGTGTAGCCCACTCGCTCCAGTCCACTTTGGACAGTACTCCTGAGCATTCCAAACCTTCCAGCTCTGCTTCGACGGCTGGTCGGATCGCATAAGGCACCGGTCTGGCCTTAAAAAACTTTGGGCTTGCATTTTCCTCTATTTTAATCGTCGCTGTTATGCCTTTTAGTGTTCCGAGTCCCTCCTGGAACACTTCTTGTGCATCAGTTAGCATTTTTGACAGTCGTCCAGGTGTGACGTCATCATCCTTTTTGGCCTCAACCTTCAGTGCCTGTATTGAATGCCAATCTAATTGTATCTTCCGGATCCATTCACATCCTAGTAGTGGTGGTCCTCCATCTGGCAATACATATAGGTCCATTTTGGGTATTTCCTGGCTTTTGTATATCACGTTCACCCTTATTTTTCCATTGGGGTAGACTTTTTGCCCCGTGTACGTCTTCAAGACAGTCTCTGTAGCTTTCAAGGGTATATGTGAGAATAGCCGCTTGTAGTCCCTTCGGTTTATGACTGTTAGGGCTCATCCTGTGTCCAATTCCATTTTCACTTGGACTCCGTCTATCTTGAGCGTGACCCAGATAGTCTGGTGATCCTCCATTTTGATTACCTTATGTAGTTTCAGACAACCCAGCTCCTTGCTTCCGGAGTCTGTATCACTTTTCTGTTCGTCTGAACTACTGTCCATCACCTTATGTACCTTTTTGTACTTCTCCTGTGGAGATTTCTTGCTGCTGGTTTTCTTCCCTGATCTGCAGACTCTTGCTATGTGTCCTGCTTTTCCACACTGTCTGCACACTTGGTCCTTGAACCAACAATCCTTCTGGTCGTGTTTTGTTCCGCCGCAGCGATAACTCTTCCCTGCTCCATATGACATTTCATTGGTGCCATATTCTTGCGGTCTCTGTTGTATCTCTGCAGCGCCCCGTGTGGCTGCTTCGTGTGATACTGCCATACTGAAAGCCTTGTCCAGCGTAAGATCCTTTTCTGATAGAAGCCGTTTCTGGGTTCCTTCACTTTGAAGCCCACACACAAACTTGTCCCTTAACGTATCTGCTAGTCCCATTCCAAACTGGCAGTGTTTCGATAGCTTGCGCAGTTCCGTTAAATACTCAGCATTACTTTCGTCTTTATGCTGGTTCCTTTTGTGGAACTTAAATCTTTCTGCTATCAGCAGCGGTGTGGGGTTTAAGTGGTCCTGTAGGATTTCCACTATGCTTTTGAAATCCTTATCCACTGGCTTCTCTGGGGTTATTAGATTTTGCAGTAACCCATAAGCTTTTGCAACCATGGAATTCAACAAAACCAGTGCTTTCCTAGCATCTGGCACTTCATTCGCCTTGCAGTACACCTCAATGCGTTCCACATATGTCGCCCAATCTTCGACTTCATTGTCAAACGCAGTGACACTGCCACTCTTCGGCATCCCTGGGTGTGGTTAAACTGTCTAAAATGGCATCTCCCGCGCTCTCCCTTCTTCTCCGCTAGCTCAAATGGTGTCTCCCGTGCTTCCTTCCTTTCCCCACGGATGCTGCTCAGCCCTTGAGCCCTGGCTGCACTCTGCGCGTTCTCCTGTGCGCCTCTCTCGTTGCCGCCGCTCGGTCCTGAACCCCGGCTGTGCTTTACCCTCTCTCTCTTTTTGTTTTCCGTCGACGCCACTCGGTCTTCAACCCCCGGCTGCGCCCTGTGCGCTTTACCCTCTCTCTTACCCCGTCGATGCTGCTCGGCCTTTTCTGTGCCGTCGGTCGGCTCCAGCCGCCGCTGTCCAGGAAGGGTCTGCGCTGTACCTGTTGCCAGTCTGTTGCTGGATCGTCGTGGCTGGAGAACCAAGCCCAGCTCTCAACAGCCTCCCCTGCGATGTTCACTCTCTGCCGGATGACTGGGCGGTTGCTCGTGGTCGACGCCCGTGCTTCTGGCCTCGACTTTCTTCCACCGTCCTCCCGGAGTGAATCCTTGAAAGGAAATGCAGAGTTGCAGGTAGATTCGAATCGACCTCGTCGCCACTGTTGAATCCGTGTATCTTAAAGTATGGTGTTTTCCAATAACTGGACTGAGGCTGTAAATTAACAATCAACAGGTGTTTACTGGAGGAGGTAAGGGCTAAAATTTCAGTTTGGGGCGCGAAGCTCGCCTGGGCGCCGGAATTACCGCTGCGCGCGGAGCCACTTGCGCCATCGGGATATTCAGTTTCTGCGCCCCAAATGGAAGCCGGCCGCTAAACGAGGCTTCCCGCGCCCCGCTTGGGGCACTGAAACTGAATATCGGCGTGCAAAGTGCCGCAGCGCCACCCGCTGCGGCACGGCACGCTGCGGTACTGCAGGCCTTCCTCCCACTGTTAAGAGGGAGGTGGCTGCAACAGCGCGATCCCCGCTCGCGAGTGCTGGCAAATGAGCCCAGCACCAAGGAGAAGTGCCGGGCTCTCGGGAAACAGCCAGCAATGCCACGGGGGGGGGGGGGGGGTGTAGGAGGCCGGGGACGGAGGTGCGGGCAGGCGGCCGCCGAAAAAGCGGCCGGCCGCACCTCCACCTTAACTCGCGCCACTACCGCCACAGGTTGGCCCCTGTGTACCGGTCGCTATTTGCGGCCGGCGCGGAAGAGGCGGGCACGACCTAATATGGCGTTCGGGGCGGTAGCGGGGCGCTGCGCACACCGATGACGTCATCGGTGGCGGCGCAGCGCTACAGGCTAACGCCGCCATTAGCGCCCCGCTAAATATCGCGGTGGTTGTGGCCAGTGGCGCTAAAGCCTCTGAGTGGCCTCTTTGGGCGCAAACTGGTGGCGCAAGCAACTGAATTTCTAGGCCTAACAGTTCAGATGCCTGCTCAAGGCTTATATACAGGTGTGGTCACTGCTGGTACTACAGTATACAGGAGCTGTAAAGGTAGTTCTCTCTTAAAGGTACATACGCTACAAATAATACAGAGAAAGATAAGATGACTGGAATTTTAACAGGAAAGAGTGAGTGGATTTGGAAGCAGTTGGGTGCTTAAATGCACTGAAATTGACAGTGTGTTGTGAAACCGGCTTCAACCCGCTGGCTTCTGCATTTCAATCGACGTGTTCAGCTGGGAACGAGAAACCCCCTCGAGAGAGGCAGATTACCAATTTAAACCTATTTACAGGTAGTTAAGAGGCTATTAGGAGCATTTTTTACATGGGTGTTCAAGTGTAACTGGGTGTGTGCACGGGATTCCCAGGCTTCCTGGACAGTGTCCATGAAAGCAAGGCGAGAGCACAGCAGCAATTGTGGGGGGCTGAACAAATGAGAGGCAAAAAAAATTGCATAAGTACTGAGACCTCACAACTGCTTCCTTGCCTAAGTGAAAGGCTTTTGCTCGCAGCACTTGTTTTGCGAGTTTGCTTTCAGTATTTTGCAGGTGATTTCTACAACTTTGAAGGTCACTTTCACTGTTTTGGAGGTCACTCTCACTACATTGGAGGATTGTGCGTCTGATCTCCACTTTACATCTGTCATATATCAGATCAGCATGGGTGACGCTTATGCTGTTTCACCTTGGACCTCAGATGAGGACCAAGATGAGTACCAGATGCAAAGACACCAGCAGCACCAGCAGAAGTAACAGCAGTAGCACCGGCCTGCTGCTCCACAGGAGAGAGGGCCTGAGCGTAGGGGTGCAGCTCACAAGAGGCGATACCCACAACACAGGATATATAGGCAGAGGAGCAGCTTCCTGAACATGACTGAACACCAGGGCCTCAGGAGGCTCAGATCGTGGCAGACATTTGTAGCCTGCTGGAAGAAGACCTGCTGCCAAGCGGACCTGGTGGACACGCATTATCAATGGCGGCCAAAGTCACCATCGTCCTCAACTTCTTCACCTCAGGCTCCTTCCAGGGATCTGCAGGAGATATTTGCAGGATCTCGCAGTCAGCCACCCACAAGTGCATCACCCAGTGACCGATGCCATGTTTGCCAGGGCAGCCAGTTATGTACACTTTGCCACCGATGAAGCCAGTCAAAATGAGTGGATGCTCGGCTTTGCAGCTCTGGCTAGCTTCCCACAGGTGCAGGGCATCATTGTCTGCACACATGTGGCCATCAAGTCACCCCCAGATCACCCAGGAGTGTTCATGAACCATAGGGGCTTCCACTCCATCAATGTGCAGTGCGCCTGCAACCACAAAAGGATCATCATGCATGTGTGTGCCAGATCCCCAGGGATTCATTTGTCCTGCGCCAATCCACCCTCCCGCAGCTCTTCACACCTCTGACCAGATTTACCGGCTGGCTGCTTGGAGACGAGAGGTATCCACTGAAGACGTGGCTGATGACACCCTTGAGGAAGCCAAGCAATGAGGCCGAAGAGAGCTACAATGAAAGCTAAATGACAATGAGATGTGCAATAGTGCAAGCAATTGGGATGCTGAAAATGCGCTTCAGATGCCTGGACAGATCTGGAGGAGCCCTTCAATACATAACAGCCAGGGTCTCTAGAATGATCGTGGTATGCTGCGAGCTGCACAAAACAGCGCAGCAGGGAGGATTGGAGCTGCAGGAGGAGCAAGGCACAGGACCTCTTTGGAGGAGGAGGAGGAGGAGGAGGAGGAGGAGGAACTTGATGTAGCACAATTTAGTTGGGTTGCACCATTGCACCTATATGACACCCAGATGCTGAACCAACTTTCCCTCCACCCCCACACAAAGCAGTCCTAAAATGAACAAACTATTCCTGTCACATGCACTGATCACTCGTAGTTAAGTCATGTCTTACCATTCATTACAACTGACAAGGCCACTTGCCAGGCAGCAGGCAAAAATTGTCAAGACGGGGAAGTGGTGTA
This sequence comes from Somniosus microcephalus, assembly GCF_052327205.1. Classification (NCBI taxonomy): domain Eukaryota; kingdom Metazoa; phylum Chordata; class Chondrichthyes; order Squaliformes; family Somniosidae; genus Somniosus; species Somniosus microcephalus. The sequence goes on along the minus strand of NC_140996.1, from coordinate 91,687,236 downwards.
AAGAAATAATTTTAGGTGTCTCACAATTTAAACAAAAACTTAACAATCTAACATTTTGTAACACAGCCATGTGCATATCCTTGTGCAACTAGAATTCTTTCATCTTCCTCTTCCTACCACTTCTTCATCTTGCAACACCTGTGGCTTCAGCAGAGGTAGAGGCAGGTTGCTCACTTCCCTGCTCTGACTGCTCAGATGCTCTTGGCCAATGTCCACTGGAATTTGGTGCGACACCTGCACCTGTGCAGGGGCAGACTCGACCATCAGGACAGGAGGCAGCATGTGGAGCACTGACTGGGTGGGGGTGGGGGGGACGCAACAGGTGAGATGGGGAAGCACTTTGAGCAGAGTATCTCCCCTATTGCCATCATCCCTCTCATGGTCCAACCACACTTCCCTGCTAGCAATGCGGTGGAGAGCACTTTGCTGCACGTCAGTGGTGCGATGAATGGCCAAGGCTAGGATTTCATACATCCTAGTTAAGGTGGCATTCAGAGTGTGCAAGCTGTTAGTAAGGGCAAGCATGCACTCGTTTGAATGCCGTGTTTGATGCTTTGTGTAGGTGGTCAGCCTTTCCATGGATGAACATATCATAGCTAAGGCTTACCAGTCATGTGTGAGATGGACTCCTCCATTCTCTCTGCAAGCACACACATCACAGCTGGAAATCCTGCCAGAGCCTCACGCATTTTTTGCTGCTCCTCTTTGTCAGCAGCCCCTGAGATTCAGAACCTGTGTCCAGCTGAGTAGAGCTTGGAGCATTCCATGCCCTCCAATGAGGACTTTCCATTGCTGTCCATGTTTCCACTATCTGCTCTTGCTCACGTGATCTGTGTGACACAAGGTGACAACACTACTATCTGATTGATCGCCTGCTTTTTATATGTGTAACTTCTGGAGGCTTACCCTCCCGGGAAAACCTGCAAGAAAAATGTAAGTTCGATGCGCACGCGCAGCCTCTCCTGCGCACGCGTTCAAACTCTGAACCCCTTCTTTCAGAGGAACGGAAGTGTCGGTTTCCCGTGCATGCGCAGTGCACCCTTGTATTCTAGTCCTCTAGATATAAAGGCCAGCATTCCATTAGCCTTTTTGATTATTTTCTGTACCTGTTCATGGCATTTTAATGATATCTGTACCTGGACCCCCTAGTCTCTTTGGACCTCCACTGTTTTTAGCTTTTCACCATTTAGAAGGCACCCTGTTATATTCCTTTTAGGTCCAAAGTGGATGACCTCACATTTGCCGACACTGAAATCCATTTGCCACAGTTTTGCCCATTCGCTTAATTTATCAATATCACTTTGTAATTTTATTCTTCCATCTACACTGCTTACAATGTCACCTATCTTTGTGTCATCTGAAGATTTGGATATGTGGCTTTCTATCTCATCATCTAAGTCATTAATAAAAACGGTGAATAGTTGAGGCACCAACACCGATCCTAGTGGAACACCACTAGTCACATCCTGCCAATTAGAGTACCTGCCCATTATCCCTACACTCTGTCTCCTGCCGCTCAGCTAATTTCCTAACCAGGTCAATAATTTGCCCTCAATTCCATGGGCTTCTACCTTAGTTAACAGTCTGTTATGTGGGACTTTATCAAATGCCTTCTAGAAGTCTATATAAATAACATCCATAGACATTCCCCTGTCCACTACTTTAGTCACCACTTCAAAAAATTAAATCATCTTTGTCAGGCATGACCTACCCTTTAAAATCCATGCTGGTTCCCTCTGATCAACAGAAAATTTTCAAGGTGTTCATTCACACTATCCTCAATTCTAGACTCTAAGGAGGCAAAATTGGATTGCACCCCTTTTGGAGTGGTAATTTCGCCTTAGCACCACGCGCCCGAAATTCACTGGTAGCACCCCAAGAGGGAGGCGGGGCACTTGAGGGGCGCTACGAGTGAATATCGCGGCGCCACGTGCCGCAGCATCATGTAATGCGGCACGTAGCAGCACAGTACTACAGGCCTTCCTCCCCTTATTAAAGGGGAGGGGCCTTGTGCAGTGCGACCTCAGGCCCAGCTGGGTCACCAGGGATCAGAGTGCCAGCAAAAGAGCCCGGCACTCAAGAGAAGTGCAAGGCTCACGGAGCACAGCTGGCACCCCGTGGGGGGGCTTCACAGGAGCCCGGGGATGGCAACAAGGGCAGATGCTGGCAGGCGGCCAGCAACACAAATGGCCGCCCAGTACCTCCCCTTTAAATTGAACTGTCCCGGCTGCAGGTAGGCCTCCCTGACCCTGTCGGACATAGCATCGGGCGTTAAGTCTGGGGGCCCTACCAAAGATCGCGGCCAGGGCGCAAGCGGGGCGCTACGCACGGCGATGACATCATCGCTGGAGGCGCAGCACTGCGGGGCGCTAACGGTTACCGCCGCCGCTAACCTCCCACTGAATTTGGCGGGAGGCGTTAGCAGCACCGTGCCCAGGCGCTAGTTGCTTTGCGCCCCGTTAGCACCCTCTTAGGTGTAATGATCAATAACATGTCATTCTTTAGTGGACACTAGGTGGAGCCGTAGAGCTGTGTAGAGCTGTATATAGCTGTATGTATAAGACTACACTACCCAGCTGTATAGATATTAAGACTACATTACCCATGAGGCACTAGGCTACCCACAAGACAGCAGTCAAGATGGAAGCCTCTACAGATACTGTACCTAGTCCACATGTGCTCAATAAAAGTGTCTAGCAAAAGCTAGCTGTGTTCATAATAAGAATGTCTATTTATTAATGAACATAAGATGGTACCAGGATGGTGAAGATCTGCTGAAAATTGTGAAAAGCGAAATGGAGAATTTGAAGCCACCAGAGCGTTTGAAACTCACAGAAAACATCGACTACAATTGGCAGACTCTTAAACAACAATTCAAACTCTACATTGCAGCCATCGGATTCGGTACAAAGCCAGATGCAAGGAAGATAACGTTGCTGCTTACGGTTGCAGGCCCACAGGCGATAGAGGTATTTAATACATTTGTATTTAATCCAGAGGAGAACAGAGAAAAATTAGAAGATGTGCTAAAAAAATTTGATGCACATTGCTCTCCCAAAAAGAATGAGATGTATGAAAGCTCCATCTTCCGTTCTCGGACACAGCAGCAAAATGAGACTTTTGATAGCTTTATAACTGATCTGAAACTGAAAGCGCAGACATGTAATTTCTCTGAGCTCAAAGCATCCATGATTCATGACCAGATTGTGTTTGGTATTCATGATAAAAAAGTCAGGGAACGTCTGTTGAGAGAAACCGAACTAAATTTGGAAAATGCGGTGAAAATATGCCAAGCCAGCGAGCTAGCTCGAAAGCACGCGAAGACTTTCAGTGAAATCAATAATGATGCGATTGTAATGAGTGATAATGCTACTGTCGGTGCTGTGTCCTACAAGGGGAAGAAACGTGGGCAGAACAGAAATGAATAACAATCGGAGGATGAAATGCTTAATTGTAAACGCTGTGGTTACAAACACCAGTTAAGACAATGCCCAGCGTTTGGAAAAATGTGCACAAAGTGTAATGGAAAGAATCACTTTGCCAAACAATGCTTTTCAAAAGTACAAACTAAGAAAGGGCAACGAGTTAATGTAATTGAGGACACTGATTTAAGTGAGACATTTTTTGTAGGAATGGTGTCATGTGATGATATCAAAAAAGATACAGAAAATGTGCAGCCCTCAGAAATGGACAATGCTGAACATAAAGTTAATGCAGTAAAAGAGGACAAATGGATGATCCCTCTGCAGGTAAATGGAGCATTAGTTACCTTGAAACTAGACACTGGGGCAAAAGCAAACTTAATCAGTATGAGTGACATGAACAATATGAAAGAAAAGCCCAAAATACAGAAAAAGTCAATACTACTGAAGGACTATAATGGACAGAAAATAGATAGCTTAGGTGTATGCAGACTTAAAGTGACAGTCAAAGACAAATTGCATCATCTCATGTTTTCTGTTGTGGCTGAAAGACTTGATTCTCTACTAGGTGACAAAGCTTGTGAAGACTTAGAACTGGTCAAGAGAGTCTACCGTTTAAACTGTGCCATAAGCAGACCAGATGACTCGATGGATTCTGTAGTGAATAATTGCCAGGATGTGTTCAAAGGATTTGGAGTTCTACCATTCAGTTACAAGATCCAGCTAAAGCAGGATGCTCAGCCAGTGGTACATGCTCCGCGAAGAGTTCCAGCACCCCTGCGTGACTGGCTCAAGAATGAACTGGACAGAATGACCACACTAGGAGTCACCAGGAAAGTCGAAAAGCCAACAGACTGGGTCAACTCCATGGTATGTGTAAAGAAAAAGAACAATGATCTAAGAATGTGCATGGATCCAATGGACTTAAATGCAAACACAAAACGTGAACACTACGAGATTCCCAAGCGAGAAGAAATCACCAGTGAAATGTCAGGTGCCAGATACTTTACAAAGCTCGATGCCTCACAAGGATTTTGGCAACTAAAACTGGATGAAGAGAGCACCAAATACTGTATCTTCAACACACCATTTGGCAGGTATTGTTTCCTCAGAATGCCTTTTGGGATAATATCTGCATCTGAAATCTTTCATAGAGCGATGGAACACATAATTGAAGGTTTGGAAGGAGTTCGGGTCTATGTTGATGACATCATCATCTGGGGCTCGACACTGAAAGAACACAATGAGAGACTGACTAAAGTGCCACAGAGCATACACCGGAATGGACTGAAGCTCAACAAAGCCAAGTGTCAGTTTGGCATCCAGGAAGTCACTTTCCTAGGAGACAATCTATCTGGTAAAGGAATAGAGCCAGATATGGAAAAAGTAAACGCCATACTCAAAATGCCCCGACCCACTGACAAAAAAGGAGTGCTACGCATCATGGGGATGATAAACTTCATTGGAAAGTTCATTCCTAACTTGTCAGCCAAGACAGCCTGTCTGCGAGACCTGCTACATAAAACAAATGAGTTCGCATGGACAGAAAGACATGAACAAGAGTGGATAAACCTCAAAACAGTGCTGACAACCACACCTGTACTCACCTTCTTTGACCCAACAAAAAGAATCAAAGTGTCAACGGATGCATCAAAAGATGGCCTAGGTGCGGTCTTGCTACAAGCAGAGGGTGAAGATTGGAAGCCTGTTGCCTATGCCTCCAGGTCTATGACTGATACTGAGTGTCGATACGCCCAGATTGAAAAGGAATGTCTAGGCTTGGTAGTTGGACTAGAAAAGTTTCATGGCTACATATATGGACTTCCCACCTTCACAGTTGAGACAGACCACAGCCCACTGGTTGCCATCATAAAAAAAAACCTGAATGAGATGTCTCCAAGGATTCAACGACTCATGATGAAGCTGCAAAGATATGACTTTGAACTGATCTACACACCAGGCAAATACATAGTGTTAGCAGATGCACTATCCCGAGCACCCACAATGAGTCATGTGAGCTCTACTGAAGAAGACGTGGATGTTCATGTGAGTATGGTCACTGCTGCGCTGCCCGTGTCAGACACAAAATCAAAGCAAATAGCAGAAGAAACAGTAAAAGATACAGTATTACAAACAGTAATAGAGAACATTCATCATGGTTGGCCAAAAGGTTCCTGTCCAAAATATTTTCACATTAGGTCAGAATTGAGTGTCGCAAGTGGACTATTACTAAAACAGAACAGAATAGTCATTCCACAGGCTCTACGTCAAGACATGCTCAAAAGGATTCATGAGGGACACCTCGGAATTGAAAAATGCAAAAGGAGGGCAAGAGACACCGTTTATTGGCCTGGCATAAATAAGGACATTGAGAACATGATAGGCAAATGTGAGACATGTCAGAAACACCAAAACAAACAAGCAAAGGAACCAATGATAGTAGCTGACATACCAACAGCACCATGGCAAAAGGTTGGTATGGACCTTTTTCATTTAAATGGTAAAGACTATCTAATAGTGATTGACTACTATTCTAACTATCCTGAGATGGCGCTGCTCTCAAGCACCACAGCAAGCAGTGTCATAATGCATGTGAAATCCATCTTCACCAGACATGGAATTCCCAGGATTGTCGTTAGCGACAATGGTCCGTGCTTCAACTGTAAGGAGTGGCAACAGTTTGCAGCACAGTATGACTTTCAGCACATCACATCCAGTCCTTTGTATGCTCAGTCAAATGGTAAGGCAGAGAAAGGTGTTCAAGTTCTCAAGCAGCTACTGAAGAAAGCGACAGAAAGCAAGTCTGATCCTTATCTCACCCTGCTGAGCTACCGAGCCTCACCTTTAGGCTGTGGTTCTTCACCTGCTGAACTACTAATGGGTCGCAAGTTGCGCATCATGCTACCCTGCTGTGCAAAAGAACAGCAAAGTGAGGAACTGAGACAGAGACTTCAACTGTTAAAGCTGAAACAGAAATCATACTATGACAAGTCATCCAAAACTCTAAAACCATTGACAAGGGGTGATGTTGTCAGGATTGAGGATCCAGATGCATGGAACAGGAAAGCTACAGTTCTTGAGGAAGGAGGACCAAGGTCATACATTGTTAGAACTGAGGAAGGACAGATTCTCAGGAGGAACCGCCGTTCCCTCCTAAAAACACAAGAGACTATTCAAGAGCAGATTGATGACAATGCCGCAACTGCATCTTGTCATTCACCACCAGAACAATCTCATGAAGACACATCAGACTTACCCGTGTTGAGAAGATCCACATGTGAAGTAAAAGAGCCTGATAGACTGAATCTTTGAGTACAATGTAAAGCTTTGAAAATGTGTTGACTGTTTTGAAAATGTTTATGTTTATAGAGCACTAACAAAAGTGTTACTGATATTATCTTTATTGTTTTCTTGAAAGTTGATTGATATTGATTTTGTTAAACCTCAATGAAAGGGGGATGTAATGATCAATAACATGTCATTCTATAGTGGACACTAGGTGGAGCCGTAGAGCTGTGTAGATCTGTATATAGCTGTATGTATAAGACTACACTACCCAGCTGTATAGATATTAAGACTACATTACCCATGAGGCACTAGGCTACCCACAAGACAGCAGTCAAGATGGAAGCCTCTACAGATACTGTACCTAGTCCACATGTGCTCAATAAAAGTGTCTAGCAAAAGCTAGCTGTGTTCATAGTAAGAATGTCTATTTATTAATGAACATAAGATTAGGGCACTAATAGGAGGCGCAAATCATCCAAATTTTCCCCCCTAATGATTTCCTGACAACAGACATTAGGTTAACTGGTCAATAATTCCATGATTTCCCTCTCTCATCATTCTTAAATAGCAGAGTGACATGTGAAATTTTCTAATCTAAAGGAACAGTTGCTGAATTGAGACCCCTTTGGAAAATTATAGTTACGCCATCTGAAAAGTTCTCATCTACTTCCTTTAAAACCCTGGGATGGAAACCATCTGGCCTTGGGGATTTTTCACTCTTTAGTGCTATTATTTTCTTCATTACTGTAATTTTGCTTGCGTTACTTTTGCTGAGTCCCTGAATCAATATTAATTTCCTTGGGATTTCTGGCATGCTGACCGCCTCCTCTACTGTAAATACTGACATAAAATAATTATTCAACATGTCCGCCATTCCTTTATTTTCTTTAACAATAGCACTGTTATCAGTTTTTAAGGGGCCAACATTGCTCTTGAGCACCCTCTTTTTCCTAGTATTTTTTTTAAGTATTGATTTTGATATCCCTTGCAAGTTTTTTTCATACTCGCTTTTTGCAGCTCTTCCTATCTGTATTGTCACCCTTTGCTGTTCTTTCTAGCTTTTCCATTCACCACAATCCATGCTATTTATTGCATTTTTGTATGCTTTTTACGTTTAGTTTTATGCTGACCATACCCTCTTTAGTCATCCAGGGATTTCTTTTTTGGCAATTAGGGCTTTTGCCCCTTAGGGGTATAAACTGGTTCTGAATCACATTATACAAACATAGAAACATAGAAGATAGGAGCAGGAGTAGGCCATTTGGCCCCTCGAGCCTGTTCCGCCATTTAATGAGATCATGGCTGATCATCCAAATTCAGTACCCTGTCCCTGCTTTCTCCCCATATCCCTTCATCCCTTTAGCCTTAAGAAATATATCTAACTCCTTCTTGAATATATTTAATGAATTGGCCTCAACTGCCTTGTGTGGTAGAGAATTCCACAGGTTCACCACTCTCTGGGTGAAGCAATTCCTCCTCATCTCAGTCCTAAATGGCTTATCCCTTAGCCTAAGACTGTGACACCTGGTTCTGGACGCCCCGAACATCGGGAACATCCTTCCTGCATCTAGTCTGCCTAGTCGTGTTAGAATTTTATAAGTTTCATTGAGATCCCCTCTCATTCTTCTAAACTCTAGCGAATATAAGCCTAATCAACCCAATCTCTCCTCATACGTCATTCCTACCATCCCAAGTATCAGTCTGGTGAATCTTCGCTGCACTCTATCCATGGCAAGAACATCCTTCCTCAGATAAGGTGACCAAAACTGCACACAATACTCAAGGTGTGGTCTCACCAAGGCCCTGTACAACTGCAGCAAGACATCCTTGCTCCTGTACTCGAATCCTCTCGCTATGAAGGCCAACATACCATTTGCCTTCTTAACCGCCTGCTGCACCTGCATGCTTACCTTCAGCGACTGGTGCACAAGGACACCCAGATCTTGTTGCACTTCCCCTTTTCCCAATCTAGTGCCTTTCAGATAATAATCTGTCTTCCTGTTTTTGCCACCGAAGTGGATAGCCTCGCATTTATCCACATTATACTGCATTTGCCGTGCATCTGCCCAATCACCCAACCTGTCCAAATCATACTGGAGTTTCTCTGCATCCTCCTCACAGCACACATGCTCACCCAGCTTTGTGTTGTCTGCCAACTTGGAGATATTACATCTAGTTCCCTCGTCTAGAACATTTATATATATTGTGAATAGCTGGGGCCCTAGCACCGATCCCTACGGTACCCCACTAGTCACTGCCTGCCACTTGGAAAAAGACCCGTTTGTTCCAACTCTTTGCTTCCTGTCTGCCAACCAGTTCTCTATCCTAGACAGTATCTTACCCCCAATCCCATGTGCTTTAACCTTGCATGCTAATCTCTTATGCGGGACCTTATCAAAAGCCTTCTGAACATCCAAATACACCACATCCACATCTCCCTTATCTATTCTACCAGTTATATCCTCAAAAAATTCCAGTAGATTAGTCAAGCATGATTTACCTTTTGTAAATCCATGTTGACTTTGTCCGATCCTGTCACTGTTTTCCAAGTGCTCTGTTATTACATCTTTTATAATGGACTCTAGCATTTTCCCTACTACCGATGTCAGGCTTACTGGTCTATAATTCTTTTTTGAATATCTCCCACTGATCTTCTATCATTTTACCCATTAACAGATTTGCCAAATTTACTGTGGACAGTCTTTGTCTCATCGCATTGAAGTCAGCCTTATCTAAATCTAGAATATTAGTAGCTGTTTCGTGTTTCTCCCTTTCAAACATTACTTTGAACTTGATCATGTTATGATCGCTATTAGATAAATATTCACGCACCGTTAGGCTGTTAACTAAATCTGGCTCATTACTCATTACTAAATGGCAGTGTGTATTTGCAACACCAAATTTCTGATTGGTCCCCTTGAAGGACAAGACACACCCAGCAGTTTGTCTGGAATGTGTAATTAGATTCTGCCTGCCTGAGTAATCAGCTACTTTGCAATTTGTAATTTGATCTATTCATTCTGACTGCCAGGCTCCAGAGCTCACAGTATTGCTTTCAGAGAACAGACAGGGCTCACCCACATGGGTTTGGACCTTCTTCCCCCCTCAACAAGTTCCTGACCTCCTCCCAACAAGTTCCTGAACTTGCCCTGACAACCCTGAGTTCCTGACCTTCTCCCCCCACAAGTTCCTGACCTTTTCCCTCCTCAACAAGTTCCTGCTCATCTCCCCACCCCCCCACCAAGTTCCTGATCTTCTTCCCCACCTCGAGTTCCTAACCTTCTCCCCCAACAAGTTCCTGATCCCACCAATAAGTTCCTGACCTTCCCCACCCCCCAAGTCCCTGGCCTTCCCCCTGCCCAAGTTCCTGACCTTCTCACTGCCCCCGAGTTCCTGACATCCTTCTTCACCCAAGTTCCTGACCTTCTCCCCAACATGTTCCTGAACTTCTCCCCCCCACCAACAAGTTCCTGACCTTCTCTACCCCCCACCCCCCATAGATGGGGCATTGTGTGGGGGTCACAGATCGTTAACAGCTTTTTTGGGAATGAAGTGAATAGTGACAGTGTCATGACTTCCGTATTTCATCCAGTTCAGTGATGTCACTTGCCGCACACACGCCGGGTTTTCCGAGAAACCAACTAGGTCTAGGGGAAGGAGAGGGAGAATGTGGTGCGGGTGTAACAACAACTTAATATTTATATAGCGTCTTTTATATATTGCCTTTAACATAATAAAACATCCCAAGGCACTTTACAGGAATGTTAGCAACAACAAAAAAAATTTGACACCGGGCCATACAACTTATATGGAGATGTTAGGGCAGATGACCAAAAACTTGGGCAAAGATGACGGCCTAGAAATTGAGTTTGCGCTGCGCCAGGGCTTTAGCGCCGGAAGTTAGCGCCGGCGCTAAGTCCCTTTGCGCGCGCCAAAAATTCAGTAGCGCCGCGCCCAAACGGCTGCCGGCGCTACTGAAGGGTTTTAGCACCTGAAAACTGGCGCAACGCGCCGCATTGCGGCGCTATTCCGGTGCTGCGGCACCCGCTGCGGTGCGGCAGGCTTGGGAAATGCAGGCCTCCTCCTTCCGTTAAGGAGGAGCTGCCTGCACCCGGCCGCGGCCCGCGCAAATCTCCTCAAAAATGAGCCCGGCACCTCGGACAAGTGCCGGGCTTGCATCTGTTCCGGGGGGGGTGGGGAGAAGTCCGGGGAGGGAGCTGCGAGCAGGCGGCCGGCGGGAAAGTGGCCAGCCGCCGCGCCTCCTTAAAGCGCCGCCGCAGACTCCGGCAGCACTCGTTTGCCGGAGTCTTAGTTGCGGCTGCCACTGGCGAGGCGGCCGCAACTGAATTTCGGCTTGGGGCCGGGTTACCACGGCAACCGGGACGCTGCGCACACCGATGACGTCTTCGGTGCCGGCGCAGCACTACCGGTCTACCGCCGCAGTAGGGCCCCAGGCAATTTAGGAACCGGCGCCAATTGCAGCGCTAGGCCCTCTAGCGCCGCAAAATCGGTGCTAAGGGCACTGAATTTCTAGGCCGTAGGTTTTAAAGAGCATCTTAAAGGAGGAAGGAGAAGTAGACAGGCAGAGAGATTTAGAGCGAAAAATTTATGCGCAACAACAGAATTAGTGGTATCACCAGCAACTCGAGTGAACGTCTGCCCTGAATATGGCCGCAGCACTAACACTGAAAAATTGGCTCTGGAGGTTGGCTATGTGGAGCGCACCGCTAACTTACTGTGCAACGCCCTCCTGGTGGCTTCAATGGAGGCCTCTGACCCGAAGTTCCCATCCACAGTCAGCGTTGCAGCTGCTTACAGCTGTGGGAGCGAGGCTGTGGCATTCGCAAGGCTTTGTGCACAATTAAAGGGTCCTGAATTAAAGGGGCAATGCATTAAAAAAAAATTATAATCAAGTGAAAACATAATTCAGAGACAGAAACTCCTGCCTTTCAAAAAGAACATAAACATGAAAACTAATTCCGAAATTGGAGTCTTCAGTTCTTACAGCTGGATTGTCTTCCACACCTAAAAAAGTGAAAGTGCTTCAGCACTAATACAAATGGCTCAGCAAGCCAGGGAAGGGGCACCTAGTGTCTTGCACGCAGCACTCCAGCTTTGTGCAGGGGCTCAACAATGCAAGAGATATCCTCTACCCACAGGGGCCAGGAGGCCATCCAGAAAGAACGATGTGGGACCAGAACACCGAGGCCATCACTGCCAGTAGTGTTACCCCCCACCACCTGGCTCCAATGCCTGAAGAAGCTTCATAACCTCAGAACACTGTTCAGTGAATGCATCTTCAAAAGCCATTTCCTACCAACTGCATCACCAGCCTCACACACTTCTCAATGGGCGAAGCCCTGCCCCCATCACTCACCTACCACAATCTGTATCAATCACGAGGCACACCTCACATTCCTAGCTTCATCTCACCCCCTTGGAGGAGACAATGGAGGCCATTCTTGGCAGGGGCATGACTGAGCTCTTGTCCAGTGCTGGGGTTGAAAGAATACAAGATGTTGGTATCCCCATACGGTATCCTCCTTCTGGCAGGCTCCTCTTGCTTTCCCACCCTCCCATCACCACAACTCCACCCTTGTGCCTTCCTTATTTCACACACCCAAGAAATGCAGCCTGCCCAGCTACTGGTTAACCAAGAAGAGGGAAAGGAGATTGAACAAGAAGAAGATAGATTTGATACACCCAGCCATCAGAAAGAAAGAAAGACTTGCATTTATATAGTGCCTTTCATGACCACTGGATGTCTCAAAGCTCTTACAGCCAATGAAGTACTTTTTGAAGTGTAGTTGCTGTTGTAATGTGAGAAACGCGGCAGCCAATTTGCGCAGCTCCTCAAGGGCGACCAGCAAAGGCCATTGGCAGTGTCCCCTACTAGAAATCAGCAGCCTTTTTAGGGGTCGCAAAATCCCCTCTGCCCCCGAAGATCGGGAAATATTAATCCACATCGTGGACGAAGACCTGTGTGATTTAAATTGTCTCTGGGTTGGACAATGTTTTAAAACATACCCAGAACCGCAAAAGGCTGTGTTAAAAAGCTCGTAAGCTGGGCAGCACTAGGACACTGGAATCAAAGAATTTTGTGAAAATCGCACACTTTAAGATTGTACATTTTATTAAAAGATGTTCTCTTGAGTTTTGGACTGTTTAAATTGCCCAGGGCATAAAAATGGCTGAACAGACCTCATGGAAACAGAATTTTAAGGCTGTTAGCATATGAAACAGACAGGCTGTTAGCATATGAAAAGCTCAGCGCTGCCCTATAGTAAGTTTGAATGGAGCCCGAGCTGTCAGTCACCCTGTGGTATTGGGCGGGCCCAGTAACCTACAAGCTGTTTGTTTACACTGGAGTGTGGCCCGTTTGAATCAGCCAATCATCGGACAGCAAGCACACTGGGTTGTTTCAACTTTATCCAAACCCATCCCAGACAAGTGGACAGTTTGGATCTCTTTTGTTTTAGCCCAGAAACATCAGATCTGGGCGGGCCCCAAAAAAAGGGGTATAAAAGATAGCATCCCAGAAGCATCTCTCTCTTCTCTTTTACTCTTTGGACTGAAGGTGAGCAAGGCCTATGACCCACTAACAAGACAATCCAGTGAGAAGTAAAGGGGTGGTAATTTAAGGGAAATGTTGCTAAGATGGAAAGATTAACATTGTAGTCATTTACCCCTCGTTTTTGCCGTCTGCCTTCCCCTATTAAGCAATTTTACCATGATTACTTTGATCGTGTGGTGTAGTTTCTTTAGTTTTAATAAAATTTGACTTTCTTGCATCCAGACCATTTGTCCATTTTTAATATGTCATTAATTATAAGTTCCTCCAGTCAGAACTGGAAGGGGTGGTTTAGCAATTCGAAACCGTTGATTGGAATTGGTCACAGTGCAGTAGCAAAAGGCTGCCTGACCAGGTAAATTACCGTAAACCAGGTAAAGGATGTCCCCCCTACAAATTGGCGACCATGAAGGGACTGGAAGCATTTTAAGATATGGTAAGTGGTCTGGATCTGGAGAAACCATCAGCTGTTGCTTTTCTTGCTTTCAGTCTGTGGGTAGCCCTGCAGAAGTTAGCGGCAGCATGTAAGCTGACCTATTATGGTATAGGTGGCTGGGTTAAGAAGGGTGAGATGAAGGTGCGGGAGGAGGTTACAGAGGCCAAGAATCGGGAGTCAGAGTTTGAAAAATGCCAGGCGGAGGTAGAACGCCTCATAAGAGAGGTGAATGAGGCCAGAGATAGTGGGATGAGGGTGCGGAAAGAAAATGCACGCCTCACACTAGAGGTCACAAAATGCCAGGCAGAGATAGAGCGCCTTGTGCAGGAAGTCACAGAGGCTAGCGACAGTAAGATGAGGCGACAGGAGGAAAACACACACCTCACCCAAGAAGCTAACGAGGGCAAAAGCCACGTGAGGCACAAGATAGAGTTCCTAAAGTGCCAAATTACAGAAGCAAAGAGTAACGAGATGAGACGGTGGGAAGAGAATGCCCACCTCACCTCAGAAGTAACAGAGCAGGAGGAAATGTTTAGGGAGGTAAAGGCAGCTTATAAGCTGGCCTGCGACCAAAGGTTTAGTGGAGCAGATCATACCCCATGTAACAGAAAGATAGAGAGTTTGGATGTGGAGTTATTAAGGACTAAAGGGATGGTATGTCTCATTAGTCTGAAGGGAAGTCCGTCAGACAGTACCAGCAGCCCAAATCAAACTGCCCCACAGGCAGCACCCAGAACAGAGCTGGCTAGGGAATTAGAGATCCCAAGACCGCAGCCCACAGCTCCGAGTTTTGAGGAGCTCTGGCAGCAAGAAGGGGTGGACAATGGGGGGGTAGGAGAATGCCAGCAGGTCCCACTAGGCAGGCGGGGACCAGGACCAGTGTACCCCCTCCGACAACGGAGGTACGGTCCGCCCGTGAACGATAATGACCCAGGGGCTGTTCAGCATACCTATCTGGGACCCTATGATACCCAACAGCTCAGAGGCCTGGTGAAACAAATTCCCCTGCTCTCCGAAAAGGGAGACCGCTCAACGCACTTCCAAGAGACAGAACAGGCAGCCTGTGTAACAGCTGTGATGACGAAGAGAAAGCCAAAATGTTGCTTTTCTCTGTAGATAGAAAGCTCTATCAGACCCTTTCAGATGAGGCTAAGATAGGGCAGAAGGGTTTTGAGGACCTAATGGTGGAAATACTAGAAGCCATGGGTGCGAACGACGGCAGTCCGTTCGATCGCATAGGGAAAACACTGCAGAGGGAAGGGGAGACCCCACAGGAATTTGCAGACAGGCTGTGGCCAGTCTACAACAGCGCGTGTACAGGGGGGCAAGATAGGGCACACCTGAACCAGCGGCAGCGGAAACAATGGCTTTGTTGCCTTGTATCCAATTGCCTGCCCCAGATAAAAGCAAAGGCTGATACTTGGTTTGATCACCGAGACCCCCTAGGAACCGAAGAGACTGTAATCCGGCAGCTCACGGTAGCATATAGGAACGGTAGGAATAGTGGGACCCCCCAGCAAAAGGGTAAGGTCCACGAGGTTAAACCTGGGGCTCAATACAAGAAAGAGTGGCACCAGGAGATGAGCCGTCCCTCCCAGAACAAGGTCACTTGTTACAGGTGCAGGGAGGATGGCCACTGGCGCAGGGATTGTGAAAAGCCTGGGAGAGATGATAAAGCCAGGACCCCCGCAGCCCCAAATCAGAAGTCAGAGACAGAAACGCCTCCCGATACAGTCGAGTCCGTCCTGGAGTCGATAAAATCTTTCCTCAGGGCCAATCAGTGAAAGGTAGCAGCCATCAGTGGTGCTGCAGCCCCCTCACCCACCTCTGCCTCCCCACAATGACTGGAGCCCGTGCAGCCTGTCTACCTGTGTAATCTCCGGTATGATGAATGGAAGAGACCGCTCGTACAGATGGAGGTAGAGAAGGTTACAGGGACTTATCTATTGGATACAGGGGCATCATGCACTGTGATCCATATGGATAATCCCACCACCTCATCTCTGCCTAACGGGGTTCCATACATACTATCGGGATTCACCGGTCAGGAGCAGGCGGGGGTATACTCCAGACCCCTCTCAGTCCGCCTGGGCATGCTCCAAACTAAGTGGACGTGTATCCTGGCAAAGTGGAATAAGGAGGAAGGAAAGGGGATCCTTGCAGCTGACTTCATGGTGAGCCATGGGATCCTCATGGATCTCCACAACCATTGCCTTTGGGGGGCTAGCACAGACAGGGAAGAAGGTGTAGTGGTCATCCCGGCCAAGGAGGGTAAAGGGACATTGTGTACTGTGAAGCCCACAGACGGGGACCCCATGGCCCGACCACAGAAGCAGTACAATTTCCCCAAGGAGGCAGAACCCGACATGGAGGCAGCCATCACCACCTTAGTTAGCCACCAGTGGGAGATAGGAGACCTAGTGATGGTAAGAAACTATGCCCGGGTAGGAAGTTTAGAACCACTCTACATGGGACCCTATAGTATAGTTGATAGGGCCAGCCCCATGGTATATGCAGTAAAACTACCCCGGTGCACAAAGTGGTTCCACGCCAACCAATGTAAATTGTATAAATCTGACCATACACGTTCAAGTTCACAGGCTGTAAAGACAGGCGCTGTGGCTTGTTTCAAGGGAAAAGTTGTCCGGCCCACCAATTGGAACACTTCCCCGCCCCAGTGGGACCTAAGTTTTGGTCAAAGTTTAAATTTAAACCAGTTATTTAGTTCAGAAACAGAGAAACCACAGCCTGAGAGTAGAAATCTGCAGGCTAGTGCGAGTTCATTCACAGAAAATCACTTGAGGGGCTCCAGGGAGGAGCCGCCTTTTGAAGAGACTTCCCGCGCATGCATAGTCGCTGGTCTGGAGACAGGAATTCCCCAATCTTTTGAACGGCCTGTTCACGCAGGCGCAGTTCCCCAGCCCGTGACCACAGTGGCTCCTCTTCAGTTTCCCTGCGCAGGCGCAGTCACGCGCCTGAGGGGAGAGGTTCCCAACACTGGGTTCACGCAGGCACAGTTCCCCAGCCCATGACCACAGCGGATCCTCTTCAGTTTCCCTGTGCAGGCGCAGTCGCCTGTTTGAATACAGAGGTTTCACAGCCTCTGCCGTGGGACTCCGGGGAGGAGATTCGCGCAGGCGCAGTTCCCCAGCCCGTGACCACAGCGGCTCCTCTTCAGTTTTCCCAGGCAGGCACAGTCGCCTGTTTGAATACAGAGGTTTCACAGCCTCTGCCGTGGTACTCCAGGGAGGAGGTTTGCGCAGGCGCAGTCACCTTTTTAAAGGGATAAGCTTCCCAGCCCGCTTATAGAGTGGTTCCCCCTATGGTGTCGGACTCTGGGGAGGAAGGGATAGCAATTCCTCTTGCAGGGGACATATGGAAGGAGCCGGTACCAGGTTTTGGACCTGGAGAGGAAGATTTTCAGCCACCAGCAGCGGGTGGTGAGGGGATACCTGCCCTCAGTACAGGAGTGGGTAGGGAAAAGGAGACAAACCCGGATTACTGGCAGGCTGCCAGGTATATTAAACAGTGCAGGCTGTTTGCATCAGGGGGACAAGGATCCCAGCCAGCTAGGGCTGTGACCCAGGCTCAGGGTCCATCAGCCAAAAGTTTCCCCCACAGTGACGCCCCTCCGAAGGTCTCAGCGGGTCCGCAAGCCCAAGATAAGATGGTCACCAGAGTACCTGCCACAAAGAGCAATCTCCTGAGCCCGGGAGGAAACAGATCACAGAAGTCCCCAACTAGCAGCCATCAGCTGCCAGGGATCAGAAGCAGGAGGCAATCGAGCTTCGCTGCAGGCAACAGTAATCTGTGACAGTAACACCAGAGATTAGCCTGGCCATCCGGAGACGGGCGGCATTTGTATTATAGCTTTGTGTTAAGTTACCAATGTTTATAGCTTGCTTTTAAGGTGTTTAAATTTTAAGTTTAGAATGTAACTATTAGTTTTGAGTTGAAGTTTAAAGTTTAACTTTATAAGTGTGCCAAATGCTTGTATTTTGGTCTGAGGTCGAGGGACCAGACCATGTCTCCACCTAAAGCAGCAGGTCAGTGAGAGATCTGGCTGCGTGTCCTTTTAAGTTCTTTTGCAGGAGAGTGGACAAAGGAGCAGCCTTGTTCGCCCAGCCCGAGCTGGGCATCGAATGAAGATATACAGAAATTTGGGGATCACCTCGCCACTGGACAAATCCAGGAGGATGCATCACAGCGACCTTTGGGAGAAACCGGACAGGGTCCAGAGGAACCTGCCTACTCAACCTACGTGGAAGAGATGGCCCCAGCTGGGTGGGGTACGGCCCCAACCCAGCACTATCCTGACCGAATTTCACTTGTGGGAGGCCTCGCTATTGAGGAGTCATGGTGGGGAAACGTGGGCGCCTTGTCAGATAGGGACGTGTTCCCCGGGAGTGGGTGGTGATGGCCCGGGAAAGATTGTAAAGGGGAGGGGGAGACCCAAGAGTCGCGTGGGTGCATTCGGGGAAGGGAGTAACTCACCCGGGGCCCACGGGCAAAGTTAGAGTGTAAGTGTGGCTGGGAAAGATGAGTGGGTGGCCGGATCTGGGATCCAAGTTTGGGTGTGGGGCCAGTGAGAGCCACCACACAGGCACCCATCATTTTCTGCAGCCAGTCGAGGGAAGACGGTAGGGGGAGGGACTGGGAGTCGCGATCCCATACTCTCCGGTCTCGGTCTGTGAAACATGAGGGGTACCCCGCCTCCACAAAGGGACAAGGGAACGGCTTGGGGCTGGCCGATCAGACTGTTCTGTAAAATCCATTCTGTATGTTTTAAAAATTTAAGACCATTAAAGGGGGGTGGAAGGAACATTTACTGCCCGGGTGGGAGGAGCAATACCCACTCGAATTTCGCAACCCATCATTGGCACGTGATGGTCGGGGTTTATTTCAGCATCTTGTTTCAAATATTTAATGATGATTTTTGTATTTTCTTTTACAGTTCCAAGCGGCGCAGAGGCGTAGGACCCTCTCCGTGGTTGGGATCATTTTGATTACATTGTATAACCAAGATTGCAACATTTTGTAATATGTTATAATGTATGAGACCCCTATTGTAACATTTTGTAATTGATGTATCTGTAGATGCCTACCATATCACAGTTTTTCTCGGATTTGAGGAGAATTGACGGGTCGGGGGATCAGTGGTAGGTAGCTATAGGTAAATAGAGGGGATGATTGTTTGTGGGGGTCAGAAAATTTTGCTCACTTCTTCAAGAGGATACTAAGTAGGAAGTATCCAAGGGGGGAATGTAGGGGTCGCAAAATCCCCTCAGCCCCCGAAGGTTGGGAAATATTAATCCACATCGTGGATGAAGACCAGTGTGATTTAAATTGTCTCTGGGTTGGACAATGTTTTAAAACATACCCAGAACTGCAAAAGGCTGCGTTAAAAAGCTCATAAGCTGGGCAGCACTTGGACACTGGAATCAAAGAATTTTGTGAAAATCACACACTTTAAGATTGTACATTTTATTAAAAGATGTTCTCTTGAGTTTTGGACTGTTTAAATTGCCCAGGGCATAAAAATGGCTGAACAGACCTCATGGAAACATAATTTTAAGGCTGTTAGCATATGAAACAGACAGGCTGTTAGCATATGAAAAGCTCAGCGCTGCCCTATAGTAAGTTTGAATGGAGCCCGAGCTGTCAGTCACCCTGTGGTATTGGGCGGGTCTGGTAACCTACAAGCTGTTTGTTTACACTGGGGAGTGGCCCCTTTGAATCAGCCAATCATCGGACAGCAAGCACACTGGGTTGTTTCAACTTTATCCAAACCCATCCCAGACAAGTGGACAGTTTGGATCTCTTTTGTTTTAGCCCAGAAACATCAGATCTGGGTGGGCCCCCAAAAAAGGGGTATAAAAGATAGCTTCCCAGAAGCATCTCTCTCTTCTCTTTTACTCTTTGGACTGCAGGTGAGCAAGGCTTCTGACCCACTAGCGAGACAATATAGTGAGAAGTAAAGGGGTGGTAATTTAAGGGAAATGTTGCTAAGATTGTAAGATTAACATTGTAGCCATTTATTCCTCGTTTTTCCCATCTGCCTTCCCCTGTTAAGCAATTTTACCATGATTACTTTGATCGCGTGGTGTACTTTCTTTAGTTTAATAAAATTTGACTTTCTTGCATCCAGAGCATTTGTCTGTTTTTAATATATCATTAATTATAAGTTCCTCCAGTCACAACTGGAAGGGGTGGTTTAGCGATTCGAAACCGCTGATTGGAATTGGTCACAGTGCAGTGGCAAAAGGCTGCCTGACCAGGTAAATTACCATAAACCAGGTAAAGGATGTCCCCCCTACACCTTCCATCAGCCATGCTGCAGCTACTGTGGTAGAAGTGCATGACATCACTAGGATAGGCAAAGGCACACACAAGACAGTCATTAAGAGAATAAATAAGGGTGATGAGGTGATTTGTTGATGTCATATTGGATGGATAGATGTATATAGTTGGATTGGAAAGTTGGCTTTGTGATGACTTTTATTTTGGCATCGTGTCCAAGAGGACATTGTGAGGGAAGTAACAGAGGAAGGTAAGGTGTGGGAATAATGTTGAAAGGGGAAATGGGGTTGTGGTCACTGGGACCGCATGTAGATGATTCAATCCCAGGTATTCCAGCCAGAAAGGGGCTGTCTGGGATGCATTCTTCCGTCTGCTTCCTCCTCTTCTATTTCCTCCTCTTCTGCTTCTTCCTCTTCTATGTCTTGCTCTTCCCGTGGATGCTGTAAATCTGAAATGCCAGCATAAAATGTTGGAAATACTCAGCAGCTCAGGCAGCGTCTCGACCTGAGACGTGAACTCTGTTTCTCTTACCCCGGATGTTGCCTGACCTGTTGCGTATTCGCAGCATTTTCTGTTTTCTTAGAGGCCTTTCTTCACCATCTGAGGCCTTTCAAGCATCCAGTAACACTCCTCACACACTTAAAAAACTTTTAACATCTATTGCAGCAAGCCACTGCTTCAATAAAATGAAAAACCCCAGTCCAAAAACTTAAATCCAAACTGACTTAAATGATGTGTGTGTCCCTTTAAGAGGTGCTGATATTGCCACTGTCAGCCTGCTTACACACCAGGTTAACTGAGGGTCGAATTTCGGATTGGTGACGCTAAGTGAGTGTTGCATGCCGACTGACGTCAACACGGCACAATTTATTTCTCCAGGCACTGCCAGTTATTGACAGCACAAAGGTAACGTCGAAATTGGAGGATGCCGCGTTACCCAGCAACAGCTGGCGAAAGAGTGGCAGCTGCCATTCAATGCCATTTTTTGGCCGTAACAGGTGGTATAAAGCCGCTGAATTTTTCGCCATTATGGAGGGAATTCCAGAGCTTAGGACCTAGGCAGCTGAAGGCACGACCGCCATTGGTGGAGCATTTAAAATCAGGGATGTTCAAAAGGCCAGAATAGGCGGTGCGCAGAGGTCCAGGGGGAATATAGGGCTGGAGGAGATTAGAGATAATGAGGGCGAGGCCATGAAAACAAGGTTGAGAATTTTAAAATCAACGCATTGCTTAACTGGGAGCGAATGTAGGTCAGCAAGCATAGGGGAGATGGGACGGGACTTGGTGCGAGTTAACACATGGGCGGCAGAGTTTTGGATGACCTCAAGTTTATGGAGTGTAGAACTAGGGAGGCCAGCCAGGAGTGCATTCGAATAGTTAAGTCGAGAGATGAAAAAGGGATGGATGAGGGTTTCAGCAGCAGATAAGTTGAGGTAAGGGCAGAGACGGGCGATATTACCAAGGTGGAAATGGGTAGTCTTAATGATAGAATGGATATGAAGTAGAAAGCTCAGTTCATGATCAAATATGACACCAAGGTTGCGAACAGACTTGGTCAGCCTTAGATAGTTGCTGGGGAGAGAGAGCAAATCAGTGGAAAAGGAATGGAGTTTGTGGCATGACCCAAAGACAATGGCCAGAATTTTCCCGCGCCATGCATGCGGGATTGGAGGCGGATTGGGACTGAAAGAGGGAATGAATCAGAGCGGGTCGGGAACCCGCCATCATCCCACCTTCTTGCACCTATAACTCGGGCGCATTTGCCAGTGCAGCAGGGACCCAAACGGCAGAGGCTGGTGACCTAATTTAGATAATTATTACAAAAGCAAAATACTGCAGATGCTGGAAATCTGAAATAAAAACAGAAAATGCTAGAAATACTCAGCAGGTCAGGCAGCATCTGTGGAGAGAGAAACAAAGTTAACGTTTCAGGTTGATGATGCTTCATCAGAACTGGAAAAAGCTGGAGATGGAACAGGTTTTTAAGCCAGTGTAGGGGCAGGGAAAGGGGGAAGGGGAGGATAGAACAAAAGGGAAGGCCTGTGATAGGGTGGAAGGCAGGAGAGATTAAGAGACAAAAGGGATGATGGTGCAGGGCAAAAAGAGATAGTAATGGGACAAGTTAAGAAACAAATGTTGAAGTGTAAATGGTGATGGCAGAATGAAAGACAGCTGAGAGAGAAAAAAAATGGAAAAAAAGATAATTTCCACCCTTCCCTCACCTTCACATGGTCCATCTTCGACTCTTCCCTTCCCTTCCTCAACTTCTTTGTCTCCATCTCTGGGGATAGGCTATTGACAAACATTCACTATTAGCCCACTGACTCCCATAACTACCTAGACAACACTTCCTCCCACCCTTCTTCCTGTAAGGACTCTATTCCATTCTCCCAGTGTCTTCATCTCCGCTGCATCTGCTCTGACGATGCCACCTTCCATATTAGTGCTTCCAACATGTCTTCCTTTTTCCTCAACCGAGGATTCCCCTCTACCATGGTTGACATGACCCTTGACCGTGTCCGTTCTATTTCCCGCACGTCTCCTCTCACCCCTTCCTCTCCCTCCCGGAAACACAATAGGGTTCCTCTTGTCCACACCTTTCACCCCACCAGCCTCCACATTCAACAGATCATCTTCCACCATTTCCGCCACCTCCAGTGTGATCCCACCACCAAACGCATCTTCCCCTCCCCTCCCCTTTCAGCATTCCGAAGGGACCACTCCCTCCGCGGCACCCTAGTCCACTCTACAATCACACCCAACACCCCTTCCCCTTGCACTTTCCCGTGTAAGTGCTGGAGATACAACACCTGCCCTTTTACCTCCTCCCTTCCCACTGTCCAGGGCCCCAAACACTCCTTCCAGGAGAAACAGCAATTTACTTGTACTTCTTGCAATTTAGTATACTGTATTCGCTGCTCACGATGCAGTCTCCCCTACATTGCGGAGACCAAACACAGATTGGGTGACCGCTTTGCGGAACACCTCCATTCAGTCCGTAAGAGTGATCCCGAACTTCCAGTCGCCTGTCACTTTAATTCTCCGCTCCACTCTCACTCCGACCTCTTCGTCCTCGGCCTCTTACACTGTTCCAATGAAGCTCAACGTAAGCTCAAGGAACAGCACCTCATCTTTCGATTAGGGACTTTACAGCCTTCTGCACTCAACATCGAGTTCAACAATTTCAGACCATAACCGCTGCCCCTATCATTTATTTTACTCTCTCTCACATGGCAGCTGTCGATCATTCTACCATTCCCATTTACATTTCATCCAGTCACCTTTTGTTTCTAAACTTGTCCCATTACCATCTCCTTTTGCCTTGCACCATCATCCCTTTTGTCTCTTAATCTCTCCTGCCTTCCATCCTATCACAGACCTTCCCATTTGTTCTGTCCTCCCCTCCCCTCCCCTCTCCCCTGCCCCTACACTTGCTTAAAAATCTATTACATCTCTACTTTTTCCAGTTCTAACGAAGGGTCAGCGACCTGAAACGTTGGGGGCGATTTTCTCAGCCTCAAGGAGGCGGGTATGGAGGCGGGACTGTCGGGATAATGGCAGAATTTGGGGGTGGGTGACAAATCCACCCCCAACCCGCCTCCATGCCATCTTCCCAGGAGGCGGGTTGCCGCCCCGCACCAGGTCCCGTCTCCTTGGAGGCGGGAAGGGATTAAAGCCTATTAACTGCCTGTTAACAGGTAGTTAACAGGCAGAAAATAGGATTATCCCATTTTTGCCCTCACAAGTGCGGGCTTCCCGATGGCTCCAAAATCTGCCAGCTCAGCGATGCGAGTAGGGGGTCTGCGGGGTGCAAAAATGTGTTGTGAAGGTAAGTGATGGGTGCAAGAGTGTAGAGGTGAGTATCTGAGGTAAGTCCTAAGTGTATTTAATAGTGTACTTACCTTTGTTTCTTCCTGCAGGCTTCAGTCGGTTTCTATACGGAGAGTCTTGCACCTCCGTGTTGCAGATGAGAGATGTCCGTTGCATTCTCAGATGCAACAAACATCTCATTTCTGTAAAAGAAAGAAGGTTGATGAGGTCTTGCATAAAACTTCAGAGATTGTCACTGTTTGACAGCTTCACAGAGCTGTCAAATGATGACAATTCGTCTGTAAAAATTTTTTGACAGATGACACGTCAAACGTTGACATGCTCTGCAACCGGCTTTCCCTCAATTGGCCTGCTAAGCCTGCTGGGTGGGCTTAACAAGGTCAATCAAGGGAAAATAGCGTGGGTTGGCCACAACTCGATGGAAGCGGGACTGAAACCTGACGAGCAGTAGTCCCGCCTCCAATGCGCCTCCATTCACAAAATCGCCCCCCCGGAACTCTGTTTCTCTCTCTATAGATGCTGCATGACCTGCTGAGTATTTCCAGCATTTTCTGTTTTTATTTCAGATTTCCAGCATCCACAGTATTTTGCTTTTGTGCTAATCTTTACCATATTTGGACACAAAAATATCCTTCAGGATTTCTCAGGTGCATTATGGAAAACCTTCAATAAATGAGAGTGTTTCTGCCTAATCCAGTACAGTATCTGACCTTCAGAGTGCATAAACCCAAAGTTGATCGATGTGTGATTGGAGTCAAGCTTATGTGGTTAGAGAGTAATTTATTCTAAACACGTGGAACTGAGGGGAAGCTTGTCAACATCAACCTGTTTTCAGATCAGTGCCTTTCAACATTCTGTTATTGAATCTTATTTTTTAAAATTGTAGTGATTATATGTGGATTTCATGATAGGAGTATTGCAGTGTTTTGAAATGCAAGACCTGGTTTTGACTGAGACTTGTTTACATAGGAAATTTGATAAATGATGTATTGCTGAAGTAGACAAACTGGTGCAAAGAGCATTTTTGTTCTTTCTCCTCCTCTGACGGAGCTGACACATTCTAAGGTCAAGTCCTAGTCATCAGCAACCCTCTGGTGCCTCACCCATGTGTCTAATCTTTGTGTGAGAATTGGCAAACTATTTGACTATGCAGGACATAGCAGCTAAGCCCAACCCAACAAAGCTTTTTTCATTAGAACCACGCAGATTATGGGGTGATATGACAGAAGTGCTTACAATTAGGAAGGGATGGAACAGGGTAGATAGCTGCAAATACAAGACTAAATGCAAGATATTTAGAACAGAGAGCAAGATAAACTTGACAAATAGTTGTGAGTCGTGTAATTCACTTCCAGGGTTAGTGGTTGAGGCAGAGACTCTGGGCTCAATTTTGCCAGGGCCGAGGAGGCGGGATTGGAGGCGTGTGAGGTGTTAAAATCGCAAAAAATGGTGTGCGGGCCCGATCCCACCTCCATCCCGCCTCCGAGCAATTTTCCCAGAATCGGGGTTTCAGATCCCGTTTCCATTCCGCCTCTAAGAGAAGGGATAGGCCCTTAAAGCCCTTAACAACCACGTAATTGCCTCTATAATCCAATTTTGAGAGGCTTTTCTGATTTTTAGACATTCCCCCCATCCTACACGCCTCCTCTGGAACACGCCAGATAATCCTGGTGGCCTCACAAGTGGATTGCTTAGTAACAGCTGCAGCTCCACCATTAAAAAGGAGCGTTCAGCAATCATCATTTGAAGGTGGCAGAACTTTGTTGTCTCAGGTCTGGGGGAACCTTTACCAGGCCTACTCAGTGTTGTGGAAGTTTGGAGCCAGACACCCATCTCCAGTGTGACGTCCTGGGAAACACCTCTCCCCACCTTGACTGAGGTATATAGCAGAAGCATGGGAACCATTTATTTCCTTTCCTCCTGGACATCAGATTCGGACGAAGACCAGCTGCGGCAGCAGCAGAACCCTGAACAACAGCAGGAGCAACAACAGGAGCGCCAAGCTGTTGCTCACCCACCTGAAAGTGCACAGGCCAGAAGGTGTCAGATGCGACCACATTGCTGCCCGGGATGCAAGGGATGCACTCATATTGGCCAGATTTGCTTAGCCTGCACAATCAAACACTTTTGCCTCGCACCTTCTTACCAGAGCATCAACAATGAACAAGAACCTGCGGATTCCTATCACTCTGATCACCATATTGACAATTGCAAGTCACTCTAAGCCCTCAATGTGGAAGTCCCATTTGTGAAATGACACAGGCCACAACTTTAATATGTTTGCCATCAGAAATTTTTATCACAACAAGCAACTGATGGCGTTTCAAAAATAAACACAACATAACACCCAAGTGACTACCCTTGTGACATCTTGTGCATTATCTTCCTCTTGCGCGTGCTCCTACGTGGCACTTCCCCTGTGGCTTCAGCAGATGTGGAGGCCCTTTCTCACTTTCTTGCTGCTCCTGTCTCGACACCTTTGGTGGCCGTCCTCTGGGGTTGCGAACTTGTGAGGACTCAGCAACACTCTGCTGATCCTGCGGCTGTGCAGGAGATGAGATGCCCATCTCAGTTGGGTGAGGACTCTGGTGGGGCTCTGACCGAGGGCTTTGCAGTGGCATGGTCGTGTGAGCACTTGGAGAGGAGCCCCCACTTCTTTCTTCTCTGCCACCAACATCCCTCTCATGGGTCAGCCCCACTTCAGAGCTAGCAAGTGGCTTGACAGCACCTTGCTGCACTTCAGGGGGGCCATGAGGACCCGTTTCTGCACTGGAAGTCCTACTCCAGAGGATTTCCATGAAGGTCTGGTTTCTATGCTCAACAGCTGACCATCGCTCCTCAGAAAATGCCAAACTATTCTGAACAATGACCATGTTTTCAACACTCTGGCAACTTAGCTCCTCCACGGCCGTAGCCATCCTCTCCTCTACCATAGCCATCCTTTCCACAGAGGTTGCCATCCTTTCCGTGGTGATGCGTTCATGCGCCAATGCCTCCACAAAAGCTCTGCTCATGTTTGCGATGGACTCCTCCATTCACTCTACACTCGCAGCGACCCTGGAGACAAAACCTGCCAGAGATTCCTGCACCTATTCCTGGAGTTCCAGCACCGCTCTCCTACTGGATGGACCCAGAGGCACAGGGTCGACATGCAGCTGAGCCAAGCTGGCAGAGTCCTGCGCCCTCTGACGAGGATTCTCCACTACTGACCCTGTCTCCACTATCTGCTGATGCTCACTTGTGAGCTGTGATATACCAGGTGCCAACACTACGCTATCTCGCGAAGGTCCCACCGAGGTGTGAGTGTCTGCGCTGGTGCTGGGTGCGCAGAATTCTGCTGACACTGCGCCCTCAGAGGCTGCAGCTTCCTCTGAGGAGTCTGGAAGCTCAGGCTCTTCCTCCTGGACAGTGGGAACGGGGACTTTCGATTTGTCCTGTGGGGGAGTAAAGGAAAGAGTTAGAGATGTGACGTCAAGGTTACATGAACATTGACTAGTGCAGATGATCATAAGTCAATCTGTTAGAGCATCAGATTCATTATCAGTGACTCATGCAATGTCAATGAGAGTGATACCAAACTATTCTGTCACCAGTTTGCTGTGATGCATTTGTCTGGCCGTCTCCGATTTGGGAATCCTCTTCTATTCCAGCGATTCCCAGGGCCACCTCCTCCCAGGTAGTGAGCTGGGCTACTGAGGGTGGCCCTCCTCCTGTCATGGCTCTTTCTCTCTTATTGTGGGCTCTCTTTTCCTGCAATGAAGGGCACAAGTGGAGTTTGAGTGAGAATGAAGGAGTGTAGAGAATGCATAGCATAGATGCTTAGAAGGAGGCAAAGGTCCCTCCCTGTGTGTTGTAAGTTGTTGTTGTTGTTGCATACAGTGATGGGGAGTGTGAGGGCTACATGGTCGAATAGTTAATTGAATGTGACCAGAGAGAGGCAATGGGCAAGGGTGCAGGTATGCAAGTATCAAGTGGGATGTGGAGGAAGAGGTTAGCAAAGTAGAGTGCTGGTGAGGAGAGGCGATGGGGATCAGATTGAGGGTGATGGGAAAGTCATACTCACTTTTCCTGTGCGGAGGTCATGAAACCTCTTCCTGCATTGTAGCCAGGTTCTGCGGCACATAGAGATTGAGTTGACCTCCTGGGCCACTTGCAGCCACACAGCTTTAGTCTGCTGGGGTGGCTTTTTTCTCTCTGAGGAAGAGAAGAGCACCTCCTTATTAGATTTTGCTCCCAGCACCAGAGCTTGGAGGGAGGGCTCATCAAAGCGAGGTGCACACTTTTGCTTGCTGGTGGACATGGTCGCTAAATGCAGACCTTCATACAATTTCCAAAGCAGTTCCAGTCTCCAGAAGAAGCAAGCCTAAATCCAGCAGCATTGATGACATCATCAGAGACGACTTTCTGTATGAAAAGACTCATTGGGCCAGGGGTTCCCACACGCTGGAAATCAATTGCCTAATTAGGGGAAAATCGCACTTTTTCAACACTTCACTTCGGAGTCGGGGTCTTAACACGATTCCCACCTGATACGCCCCAGCCCGCCCACACTGGCAAAATCGAGCCCTATGTCAGCATTTTAGATTAGACTGGATAGGTGGTTGAGGGAAACTGGAATGAAGGGCTATGGGAACAGGATGGGTAAACGTAATTAGGACTAGTTGCTCACAAAGAGGGTAAACACTGACATGGAGTAGTTAGAAACATAGAAACATAGAAGATAAGAGCAGGAGTAGGACATTCGGCCCCTCGAGCCCGCTCCGCCATTTAATGAGATCATGGCTGATCATCCAAATTCAGTACCCTGTCCCTGCTTTCTCCCCATATCCCTTGATCCCTTTAGCCTCAAGAAATATATCCAACTCCTTCTTGAATATGTTTAATGAATTGGCCTCAACTGCCCTGTGTGGCAGAGAATTCCACAGGCTCACCAGTCTCTGGGTGAAGAAATTCCTCCTCATCTCAGTTCTAAATGGCTTACCCCTTATCCTTAGACTGTGACCGCTGGTTCTGGACTCCCCCGCCATCGGGAACATCCTTCCTGCATCTAATCTGTCTAGTCCTGTTAGAATTTTATAAGCTTCAATGAGATCACCTCTCATTCTTCTAAACTCTAGCGAATATAAGCCTAATCGACCTAACCTCTACTCATACGTCATTCCTGCTATCCCAGGTATCAGTCTGGTGAATCTTCGCTGCACTCTCTCCATGGCAAGAACATCCTTCCTCAGATAAGGTGACCAAAACTGCACACAATACTCAAGGTGTGGTCTCGCCAAGGCCTGTACAACTGCAGCAAGACTTCCTTGCTCTGTACTCAAATCCTCTCGCTATGAAGGCCAACATACCATTTGCCTTCTTAACCGTCTGCTTCACCTGCATGCTTACCTTCAGCGACTGGTGCACAAGGACACCCAGGTCTCGTTGCACTTCCCCTTTTCCCAATCTATTGCCATTCATATAGTTGAATGGCCTGCTTCCATGTTGTAACTTCTACATATTTCTATTACAGTACAATGAATGATCTGCATACCCATATCTTCTTCAATCTTAATAATTCACACTCTTATATTTAACATTAATAAAATGAAAAGGTTTTTATAATTTTCACAGCTCAAGTATTCGTTATGCAAACTGTAATAATGTTTTAATTGCTTGGGTATAATTTCTCTTAAGCGACATTAAATCAGAGCTAAAGTCAGAGAATGAAGCTCTAATAATTTATTTGACTGCATGTTATGTTAGTTTTCAGCTAAGACATTGAATTCCAGCAATAGAATAAACATGGCTAATATTGCACAACAACTTTCAAACTCTTCTTCTGCAAATCAATGGCACATAATTAAATCTTTTGTGTAGTGTTTTATTTTTATATGGATAGTAACAAGCACTAAAATTGAATTATATACAGTGCTGAAAAAATTGAAATATGCCCATATTATCTGTTCATTTAAATCTGCTTTGGTTTTCTGCAGCTATCTGTGATGCTCCAAGTTTAATACAAGGGCATGAGAGGTCGATCTCAACAACACTGCAATCTTGACACAATATTGTTGCTTTTGCAGTGAGATCAAGCAGTTAAAGTCTGGCATTTTCAAATGATTTGGTACATCTGTTGAGATGCAACAGACAAGTTATGGGGACAGAGGTGAGGGTGGATGCCAGGATCATCATTTAAACCAAGCATTCCTTCCAGATACCTCTCGTTTAGCAACTGAGTATCAGTCATTGATGCCCAAGGTTATTTGTGATAGGTAATGGGGAGCGGGCAGGAAAATGGAGCTGAGCCCAGGATCAGATCAGCCATGATCTCATTAAATGGCGGAGCAGGCTCAAGGGGCCAAATGGCCTACTCCTGCTCCTATTTCTTATGTCCTTAAGTTATTATTTCCCATTTCAGTGCTGCATTGCTCAGAAGGACACTTCACTGTATTGGCTTTACAATTTCCTGCAGTAACAGCAGAGAATGAAAGAACCATTCTTTGTCAGTAACTGCTCAGTACTTTGCCTTTACTGACTAGGTCATGAAGGGATCCCAGACAGAGGATCATGAATGGGCCTGATATTTAATAAGGGAGCATCAAAATGATTATCATTGGCAATTCATAATAAGGCAGGGGGTTAGTGCAAGGAAAATTGCCCAACAGATGGCTACGAGGTAAGACGCTAACCTCTGCATATCAGTGCTAGGATCTGGCTTGGCCACAAGACAATAGGGGTAGAAATTCATCTCGATGGCTGTGCATGCCCCATAGACTGGCATGTCAGCCCAAAATCATGCCTCAGACCTCATTAACATTTTATGAGCAAGCTTCCGGTGCCTGTCGCACCTCTACAAGTAGCTTGTGCATTTGAAGAGCATGAATGCCAGTCCACTTGCCTCGCCAGCAGCAGCCCAATGGTTAATCCAGGGGCAGGGGTGGTGGTGGTTGGTGAGGGTGGAGCAAGCAATGGGGTCAGCGATCTAAACAACTGTGGATTTGGGGAGGCACTCCTGCTTCTCCTGGCTCCCCAGGAAAACTTTTGTAAAAATGTTCATGAAAAAAATGACTTTTAGTTGACAGCCACAGGAGCCGTTGAGGAATCCTGAGCTGGGCAGGTCCATGCCTGTTCCATTTTGCGCTGCCCAATTTCAGTGAACTATGTTGGAACGTAATACCTATTTTAAGCGTCGCCAGGGAGAACTGAAAAATAATCTCGGACATTTTTAAGGTCTCCTTGGGGTGCAGAACATTGAACCCTGAATTTGGGCCTCATTGAGACCATTATATACCCATATAAGAGGGGCGCAATGAGGTCCACTTGGTACCTTAAGACTATGGAGTGACTATGACATCAGAACTAAATCCCCCAAACTAATAAGAAAGTGAAAAGGCTCTATTAGACAAAAGGATAATGTTGATGCCGCTCATTCCATTCAGAAAGAAAAGAAGAAGCATGCATTTCTATAGCGCCTTTCACAGCCTCAGGATGTCCCAAAGTTCTTCACAGCCAATGAATTAATTTTCAAGTGTAATCGTACTTCTTTTGTCAGCAAACTGAACAACCAATTCAGACACAGCAATGCCCTGTACAGCAGAAAGATAATGGCCCAGAACTTCGGGTCTCCACGGGTGAGTACGCACGGGGTACTCAAGCATAGGCCCAATGGAAGTGCTGGTTTCCTGCATGCACTGCGCACGCGTGGGAAACCGGCACTTCCGTTCCCCTGAAAGCAGGGGTTAAGAGGTCGAACGCGTGCGCAGGAGAGGCTGCGCGTGCGCATCGAACTTACCTTTCTTTGCAGTTTTTCCCGGGAGGGTAAGTCTCCAGAAGTTACACATTTAAAAAGCAGTCGTAAGGCCTGCTTTTTACAAGGTAAGTCGTGAATTAATTAAAATTAAAACATTTTTTCCACAGTTTTATTTTTTTTTAATACTTTAAAGAAAGGTACGTTTATTTTTAGCCCCGTTAGAAAATAAAATTATATTTTTCAAAAATTTAAATTATTGTTTAAAATAGTTATTTCATGTAATTTATAGTTTATTTAAAAAATGTGATTTTTAAAAAATGTATTTGAAGATTTAGTGATGTTTTGGGGCTTGTAGTATTTATAAGTCTGACAGCACTTCCTGCCAAACTTATGAATGAAGCATTCCCTGCTCCGATTGGCTCCCCAAGGCCCACGTGATCCCAGGGGATGCTTCGAACTAACTGCGCCCCTGGGATACACAAGCACTGCATGCCGGCAGTTGGTGGAGGCCTAGGATCGGAATTCCACAGGGACCCACAGCTCAATAGCCAGCGTGCAAGGTAAGTGCAGGCTTACACCCACGGGAAGCCTCCGACCCGAATTTCTGGGCCAAACTGTTCAGTGATGTTGGTTGAGGGATAATTGTTGACCAGGACACCAGGATGATCTTTTTTGAATAGTATGATAGGATCTTTTACACATCTGTTCTTTCTTGAATAGTATGATAGGATCTTTTACACATCCACCTGAACAGTTAGGCAAGACCTCGATTTAACGTCTTCTCCAATAGATGGCACTTCCAGCAATGACAAACTCCCTCTGTACTGCACTGAACGTCAGCCTAGATATTATGCTCAAGTCTCTGGAGTGGAGTTTGAATCCATGACCCTCTGACTCGTGGGCAAGAGTGCGATCTCTGAGCCAAGGATAACAAACAATTCAAAAGCCAGTTAAATGCAAACGCCAATTTAGTTTTCTTGCCCATGAGCTAACTTTTGGAATATAAAAAAGGCTCTATACATTGCCTTGTCATTACTTCAAGTGATTTGAGATGTTTCTCCGTGTTGAAGTACTGTTGTTGTGTAAGCACACATGGCAGTCAGTTAGCACACAGCATGATCCCACATGTCATCATTGTGAGTCCTCTATTTATTCTTGCTGAACTAATAAAAGCTTTCACTAATACCTGAACAAATGCTTTGATTGTTAATTTTATACTACACTGAAAGTTGGCTCCTCTGGAAGAATAAAACCATATACTGAACAATTTATCATCAAATGTGAATACTCCAAAATTCTTAATGATAAAAATCAGATTAAAACATTCCAATGAAACCAAAAGATTCCCTAAAATCCTCATGTACAACAAAAACAATATGGACTGAATTTTCCGGGGTGGTACTGGGTGCGATCAGTGGCGGGTCAGGTGGGAAAGTTGTTATTTTTGATAGCGGGTTGGGAACTCGCTGTCATCTCACTCCCACGCACCTTTCTCCCAGGTGCATCTGCCATCATGGGGCCGACCCAAACGGCAGCGGTGGGGGGCCCAATTGAGGTAATTATCATGCAGTTGACAGGCACTTAAGAGCCTTTTTCCCCCTACATTTTAAATTTCCTTACATGGCCACGGGATTCATGCAGCTCGGGAACCATGTCTGTCAACCTGAGGCGCGAGTTCCGTGGCCATTGCTCCAGCTGATTACTTGACAGCATGGAAAACAAACCCAAATAAAAACATGTTGATTACATCAGCAAACAGATTGATGGAGATTCTGTTCTACTTGAAAAGCTACTGGTAAATGTTAATTCAGAAATTCCTGGAGGGTGTAAGTGCTCCCCTGGATGGTGAGGGAAATACATTTTTCACTGGCCATTCTCGGTTGTTGCTTTCCAACTCAACAGTAATTGCAGTGAATTGATCTGCACTATAAAAAATGACATGTACCATTTAAATACGTACATACATATATACATACATATGTACATACGAATTAAGAGCAGGAGTAGGCCACTTGGCCCTTCGAGCCTGCTCCGCTGTACTGGTCTCGCTAGACGTGCTTCCTCGACAAGCGGGTTTGCTGTTTTGAAGCTTTACTTGAACAAATTTGTGAAACTGTAAACAAAGACAAAGTATGTTTTGTACATAGAACTGAGTACTATATATTAGATGTTACATAAGATATAAACATATTTATAACAATAGAATAGACTAATTGTATAACTAAATAGCACTTGAGCTAAACTTCTGTAGCTAACAACTAATAACTTCTCATAAACAAAGTATTGTCAAATACTACACTGACAAAAAGTTGCTATCATGTTAACAAACAAAGATACTCACAGACATTGCATCCTGCCTAACTTATGAGAAGAGATGGAACCGGATTGAGAATCCCTCATGTAGCTTCTCCATAACTCAGCCAGGTTCTTCCTGGAATACTACTTCCGGGTCAAGACAGGAAGGTCAAATAACCTATTGCAGTATACTAACACTGCTATACACTAACTACCACTAGAGGGTGCTATCTGCATGTAATAAGTCCAGAACACTCCCCGTCTGGGGTCGTTAGCGACTCCACATAATCCTAACTCTACTTGTCACTGGAGTCCTCTGGCGACAAAAGAAGGGCCACCTCAGAGAAGTCTGTCGGTATCGACGATAGGATGCAACTTCCGTAGACTGCTGTGAGGGGGTAGGTTGCATTCTGCTGCTATGAACTTCAACTCTTCTGAGTAACACTCATGTTGGACGCTCTTCATCACAAGGATTTTGGCTCTCTTGAGCTCCTCTTCAGTGGGACTCTTACGACAGACGTGCCACCCATGGCAGCTCCTCTCTTGTGTAGACTGGGAGAAGGTACGAGCTATGTGGGTTAGGTGTGCTACTGTCTTTATGGGAGTGTTCCATTTGGAGAAATACTCAAAGCGTTTGGTGCTCATCAGGTCCTTAGAGATTTGAGTAGCGTTCGCTGTGACTTGTGGGTGTATCTCAGAGTCAGAAACAGGGGTGAGAAGGTCAAATGCCTCATTGAGTTCGGAAGAGTGCAGGGACTGATCCTGAAGAAAAGCAGGTCCTGACAGCTAAGTCGTGTTGCTGAGAAGGGACGCTGTTACAGATCTAGACCCATGGTCAGCTGGGTTCAGGTCTGTGGGGACGTACCTCCACTGGTCGGGGGATGTGGACTGCCGAATACGTTGGACCCTGTTGTTCACGTATACATAGAACCATCTACTTTGGTTATGGGTGTATCCTAGCACCACTTTGCTGTCTATATAATATGTGATGCTGTCGAACTTCAGATCAATCTCCTCTACTATGAACTCTGCAATCTCAACTGCTAATACTGCTGCGCACAGTTCCAATCTGAGTATGGTGAGGTCTGGCTGGGGTGTCAACTTGGCCTTACCAAAGACGAAGCCAACTTTGCTTTGTTCATCTTGAGTGGTGACCTTCAGATAAGCCACACCTGCAATGGCCTTAGCGGATGCATCTGCAAAGACACAAAGCTCTTTGAATTGGGCACTTGAGGGAGAGAAGGACGTATAGGAATGAGGTATTCGGATCTCCTGTAAGTCTTGAAGTGAGTCTCTCCATCTGTCCCACTCTGCTTCCATCTTTTCAGGGAGGGGTGAATCCCACTCTTCAGTGCATGTGGAGAGTTCCCTGAGGAGCAACCTGCGTTGTATGGTGACAGGGGCTAAGAAGCCGAGAGGGTCGTATAGGCTGTTGACTGTAGAGAGCACTCCTCTACGTGTGAAGGGTTTCTTGTCATCTAAGGCTTGGAACATGAATGTGCCTGTTGCTATGATCCAAGACCCTCCTAGGCTACGCTGTAGGGGGAGGTCATCAGTGAAGAGGTCTAGGTCTTTGACGTCCTTAGCACGATCTTCAGGGGGGAATGCCTCCATCGCTGCTGGTCTGTTAGAGGCTATCTTATGCAGCCTGAGGCTGGGTAGTGCAAGTAGTTCCTGAGCTCGTCCGAGGGTACTGATGGCCTCTGCTTCGGTCGGGAATGACTTCAGTGTGTCGTCAACATAGAACTCTCGTTCGATGAACCCTCTCACATCACTGCCAAAGTCGTCATCTTCTTCCTTGGCAGCCCTCCTTAGTCCGTATATGGCGACAGCAGGGGACGGGCTATTCCCAAAGACATGAACACACATTCTGTAGTCCACAATGTCTCTGTTGGGGTCAGTGTTGCGATACCACAGGAAGTGGAGGAAGTCTCTGTGGTCTTCTCTCACCACAAAGCAGTGAAACATGTGCTGGATGTCGGACGTGATGGCGACAGGCTCTTTCCTGAATCTCATGAGTACCCCCAAGAGGCTGTTGTTGAGAGCGGGCCCTGTGAGGAGTACATCATTGAGAGAGACTCCCTGATATGGTGCACTGGAGTCAAACACCATGCGGATCTGATCCGGCTTTTTGGGGTGATAGACTCCGAAGGAAGGGAGGTACCAACACTCTTGGCCTTCCTGGAGTGGAGGAGCTATCTCTGCATGATCGTTGACAAGCATTTTCTTGACAAACTCTAGGAAGTGTGCTTTCATCTTTGGCTTCTTCTCTAGTGTGCGACGGAGTGAGTTAAGACGATTATAGGCATACTCCCTGTTGTTCGGCAGCCGTCGTCTGGGGTTCTGGAAGGGTAAGGGGGCAACCCAGCTGTTAGAGCTGTCCATAATCTGGAGGAATCTCATGTCGTCGATCGATGGAGCAAGTTTGTGGCCATTGGCAGTGCAACAGAAGACTGACTGACCCGGGTTCTCTCCAGTGAGCATCATCTGTGTGTTGTTTGTGGAGATCAGCACTGGGGGGTTCTGAGGCTGGGCCGTATGACTGAACTTCTCTGCCACTCGGATCTGACTACTGCATGGGATAAGGTAGCTTGGACGACCATTCTCCAAGATGGAAGTCTTGAGTGTGCTCACATGAGAAGGCTTGTGAGCACCCTTGAGGCACACGTCTCCAACAACGACCCAGCCGAGGTCTAGCCTTTGGGCGAAAGGGGTGTCATGTGGACCGTTGATCTGTTTCCTTATCTTATGTACCCTCAGGATGTCCCTTCCCAACAAAAGAAGTATGTCTGCGTCTGGATCAAGAGGTGGGATCTCGTCTGCAATGCGTCTCAGATGACGGTGGTGATGAGCTGCATTCGGAGTGGGAATCTCAGAACGATTGTCGGGGACTTGATTACATTCGATGAGTGTAGGAAGGGGGAGACTAATCTTCCCGTCGGCTGACTCAACAACATAACCATAGGCCCTCCTGCCAGCTGTCTCTGAAAGTTCAGCACACGTCTTCAACGTGTAAGGCAACGGACTTCCTTTGACCTTGAAGATGTCGAAGAACTCGGATCTTGCCAGAAAACGATTGCTTTGTTTGTCTAGTATGGCATACACCTTTTCAGATTCCTGGCGACATCCTACAGGGTACACATTAACGAGGCATATCTTGGAGCATACTCTTGCGCTCACTCCTTCTCCACACACCTCGGTGCACTTGGATGTAATCTCCGGACCGGCAGCTCCCTCTCTCTCCCCGCCGTGCTCTGAGGTGGGAGGAGGCGACCCTGACTTCCAAGGAGCTGGGCCTGGGTGGAGTGCTGAAATGTGCTGATCACTTTCACATTCTGTGCATTTTGCATCTACCTTGCAGTTCTTGGCGAGATGGTTCGTGGAAGAGCAGCACTTGAAACATATAGAGTTCTCTTTGAGATACTGTTTTCGATCTTACAGGGACACCTCCCTGAAGCCTCTGCACTTCTTTAATGGATGGGGCTTGTTGTGGATGGGGCATTGTTTGCTCATATCCTCAGATTTCTTCTGATCCCTTGTGTTCTCAGTTGAAGACACTTGCACTTTGTGGACAGATATTGGTGTCTTTCCATGTCTGTCGAACTTGTCTCTTCTGGCAAGTGCTGTGTGGGAGGAGAAGAGGTTGAAGCTGGGGTCGTTCGTGGCTTTGGCTTCTTTACGGATGAATTTGGCAAACACGGAGAATGGAGGGAAGGTAAAGTCATGCTTTAGCTTGAACTCTGACCTGAATGATATCCACTTCTCCTGCAGATTGAATGGAAGCTTCTCAATGATGGGACTTACCCCTCTGGAAGTGTCTAAGTATGATAGGCCGGGTAGGTGGCCATCCTGCTTTGCGGTTTCGAGTTCCGACAGCAGATCTCCAAGGTCGCGGAGCTTCTGGGGTTCCTTATTTGTCAACTTCGGAAAGTTCTCCAACCTGTCAAAGAGAGCCCTTTCAATGGCTTCAGGTGAGCCGTAGCTTTCTTCCAGCCTCGCCCAAGCCATCTTCAACCCCACTGGCGGATGTCCCACATTGACCGCTTTTATCCTGCGTGCCTGGTTGGTGGACTCTGGGCCGAGCCATTTGATAAGGAGGTCGAGCTCTTCTCCTGCCGACAGGTCTAAGCCCGATATGGCACCGTGGAAGGAGGACTTCCACACCTGATAATTCTCTGGCCTGTCATCTAACGTGGTTAACCCTATAGTCACCAGCTGGCTGCGTGCAAGGTATTTGGCAAGATCGTAGGTGCAGGGACCTGTGCCAGGGTTGCCTTGAGTAGGGGCTCTGATGGGGATCTCAAGGAAACAAAAGGGGGTTTGCTGCTGACTTTCTCTCTTCAGCGTTCTATTCCTCTGCACTGTGTCTTCTGTTTGGCAGGAGAGTATCCTGCGACTTGAGGCACGCTGTCTATTTTGACCTTGGTTGGTGACTTGGGGCATGTTATATGAAGTGATTGCGTCTGTAGAGATGTGCGGGTCTTCATCCCTCTCTCGTAAACTGTATGTCGGCTTGGTCTCTCACGTAATCTCTGGTGCGCTGTCGTCGACTCTGCCGCGGAACGGGAATTAAAGGTTTGTTAGCTGTCTCGGGATCAGCTTCCTCTAAAATTGCCTCGAATACTTGTGCCTCAGCTAATGCAGCATCTATCTCTTTTTCTTGCTGCAGAGCATCTAATGTGGCTTGGAGACGGGCCTGTTCAGCCTGGCGTCCAACCTGGTGACGGGCCTGGTCAGCTTGGAGTTCAGCTTGGAAACGGGCCTGTTCAGCTTGGAAACGGGCCTGTTCAGCTTGGAGACGGGCCTGGTCAGCTTGGAGACGGGCCTGGTCAGCTTGGAGTTCAGCTTTGAGACAGGCCTGTTCTACTTTTATTTCTATTTCTCTGTCGGCATGCGCAGCTCTTGCTTGAGCTGCTTCTAGCTTAGCCCATGCTTTGGCGATGGCCATGCTTACCCTAGAACCACCTGATATGGTGTTGGGTAAGTTGAGGGGACTGAAGGCCGACAAATCCCCGGGGCCTGATAAACTACATCCTAGGGTACTTAAGGAGGTGGCCCTGGAGATAGCAGATGCTCTAAGGATCATCTTCCGGAACTCCATTGACTCGGGAACAGTACCCGTGGATTGGAGGGTAGCTAATGTTACCCCAATATTTAAAAAGGGGGGTAGAGAGAAAGCAGGGAATTATAGACCAGTAAGCCTTACATCGGTTGTGGGCAAAATGCTAGAGTCCATTATTAAGGATAAAATAGCGGAGCACTTGACAAATGGGGAAAGGATCGGACAGAGTCAACATGGATTTACAAAGGGTAAATCGTGTTTGACTAATCTGCTGGAATTTTTTGAGGAAGTAACTGGTAAAATAGATGGGGGAGAGCCAGTGGATGTGGTGTACCTTGACTTCCAGAAAGCCTTCGATAAGGTTCCACACAAAAGATTATCATGCAAAATTAAGGCTCATGGGATTGGGGGCAAAGTATTAACGTGGATAGAGAACTGGCTGGCGGATAGAAAACAGAGAGTTGGAATAAATGGCTCGTTTTCGGAGTGG
This sequence comes from Somniosus microcephalus, assembly GCF_052327205.1. Taxonomy (NCBI): domain Eukaryota; kingdom Metazoa; phylum Chordata; class Chondrichthyes; order Squaliformes; family Somniosidae; genus Somniosus; species Somniosus microcephalus. The sequence continues at coordinate 91,647,809 of NC_140996.1, read as the reverse complement.
CAGGCAGTGACCAGCGGGGTGCCGCAAGGATCTGTCCTGGGACCCCAGCTGTTCACAATATATATAAATGATCTGGATCAGGGAATTGGATGCAATATTTCCAAATTCGCTGACGACACTAAACTAGGAGGAGGGGTGGGCTCTGATGAGGATGTCAGGAGGCTACAGTGCGATTTGGACAGGTTGGGGGAATGGGCGGATACGTGGCAGATGCACTATAATGTGGATAAATGCGAGGTTATCCACTTTGGGGGTAAAAACAGGAGGGTAGATTATTATCTAAATGGCAATAGATTGGGAGATGGGGAAGTGCAGAGGGACCTGGGTGTTCTTGTGCACCAGTCACTGAAGGAGAGCATGCAGGTGCAACAGGCGATTAAGAAGGCAAATGGTATGTTGGCCTTCATATCAAGGGGGTTCGAGTATAGGAATAGGGATACCTTACTACAGCTGTACAAGGTGCTGGTGAGACCGCATCTGGAGTATTGTGTACAGTTTTGGTCGCCCCATCTGCGGAAGGATGTTCTTGCCATGGAAAGAGTGCAACGGCGATTCACCAGGCTGATACCTGGAATGGCGGGAATGACCTACGAAGAGAGATTAAATAGTTTGGGCTTGTACTCACTGGAGTTTAGAAGATTGAGAGGGGATCTCATCGAAACATATAAAATTATGGCAGGCCTGGACAGGCTGAATTCAGAGAGAATGTTTCCAATGGCCGGGGAGCACAGAACCAGGGGCCACAGTCTAAAAATAGCGGGCAAATCATTTAAAACAGAGATGAGGAAGAATTTCTTCACTCAAAGAGTGGTGAGCCTGTGGAATTCCCTGCCACAGAGGGCTGTGAAGGCTAATTCAATAAATATTTTCAAGAGAGAATTGGATATATTTCTGAAGGCTAAGGGGATTAAGGGTTACGGAGAAAAGGCGGGGACGGGGTACTGAACTGGTAAGATCAGCTATGATCTCAGACGAAGATCAGCCATGATCTCATTGAATGGCGGAGCAGGCTCGAAGGGCCGAATGGCCTACTCCTGTTCCTATCTCTATGTTTCTATGACCATGAACCAGCTTGCGATCTAGAACCAGCCGATGACCGTGAACCAGCTTGCGATCTAGAACCAGCTGATGACCGTGAACCAGCTGATGACCATGAACCAGCTCGCGATATGTAGTAACCAGAGCTTATAGACCGATTGTCACATTCTACAGTTTCATCTAACTGTTTAAGGTCTTCTACTCGCTGAGTAGCATTTTTGGTATTATCTTCTGACATGTTGATGTGAGGTAAGTGTGGTGTACAAGGTGAAGACTTAAGCTGGCTCTGTCGTGATGGCCTACTCTGAGTTCCTGCTGCTCCACTCTTCACAGCTAGCCATATTGCTGTCTTTTCACTGTACTGGTCTCGCTAGATGTGCTCCTATCTAGTTATCCAGCCAGCTAAACACTCATTCAAATAATTCCTCGACAAGCGGGTTTGCTGTTTTGAAGCTTTACTTGAACAAATTTGTGAAACTGTAAACAAAGACAAAGTATGTTTTGTACATAGAACTGAGTACTATACATTAGATGTTACATAAGATATAAACATATTTATAACAATAGAATAGACTAATTGTATAACTAAATAGCACTTGAGCTAAACTTCTGTAGCTAACAACTAATAACTTCTCATAAACAAAGTATTGTCAAATACTACACTGACAAAAATTTGCTATCATGTTAACAAACAAAGATACTCACAGACATTGCATCCTGCCTAACTTATGAGAAGAGATGGAACCGGATTGAGAATCCCTCATGTAGCTTCTCCATAACTCAGCCAGGTTCTTCCTGGAATACTACTTCCGGGTCAAGACAGGAAGGTCAAATAACCTATTGCAGTATACTAACACTGCTATACACTAACTACCAGTAGAGGGTGCTATCTGCATGTAATAAGTCCAGAACATCCGCCATTCAATAAGATCATGGCTGATCTGATTACTCCACATTCCTGCCAACCCCCGATAACTTTTCACCCCCTTGCTTACCAAGAATCTATCTACCTCTGCCTTAAAAATATTCAAAGGCTCTTCTTCAACCGCCCTCTGAGGTAGAGAGTTCCAAAGACTCACGACCCTCTGAGAAAAAAAATGTCTCCTCATCTCTGTCTTAAATGGGCGACCCCTTATCTTTAAACAGTGACCCCTAGTTCTAGATTCTCCCACAAGAGGAAACATCCTCTCCACATCCACCCTGTCCAGATCCCTCAGGATCTTACATGTTTCAATCAAGTCACCTCTTATTCTTCTAAACTCCAGCGGATACAAGCCTAGCCTGTCCAACCTTTCCTCATAAGATAAGCCGCCCATTCCAGGTATAAATAAATACATTTCTCTGGTGTTTCTGGTCAGGTTTTTCTCACAGTATACTGTGATTGTCCAGTTACACATTAAATCAAGTCATCAACCATAACAATTCCATTCTCATCACTCATTCCACTAGTTCAATTTGCTTTCAGCCTCTGAATATAACTAATTTAATTTTTCAGTCTGAGATTTTGGGGGTGAATTTCTGCAGAGGTTCTCTCGCTTGTCCATTGTTAACTTCAACAGAAGAGCTGCAGAAGTCCCAGAAACAGATAAGCACCACTTACACTGTTTGTCAGGGTTTCCGCAGCTCTTCCGCTGAACTTGCATAAGATTGTAAACCCACCCCATTACAATTATATTTAAAATCTGCTTAATTTTATATATTAACCTATACACACACATTTTATTTGTACCAGTTACTGATACAAAAGTCTATAGATTTGTGACTAAAGCACCAATAACTTCCCAATTAATGTACTTTTTAAATTTTGTTCTTGATCGTATTTGTAGATGCCGTCATATTACTTAATGATAATATTATTTAATTATTTCTTTGTCACTCATATATAACTTTTATTATATTACTGTAGAGTAAAGATTCAACACCCACTATTTTAGATTAAATTTAAAATCTAACATGACCAGGGTCCCTTTAAGGATCCCAGCTTAAAACTCGTCGTGAATGATGTCACCAGAACCACTCCATCTAATTGGGTCGAGTACCGTGCTCTGCGGGCTTAATAGGGCTGATTAATGCAAGTTCATTTTCAGCAGCGGGATGGAGCCAGCAGCGGGGTTGGGACCTGCCACGGACACTGCCCGCACTGGACCCGCCCAGGTAAGTAAAATTCCAGCGAATATAATTTCTTTGGAAGCCTCATTGCCAGGAAACTAGTGCATATTGTATTAGTTCTGTTCTGCCAGGTCCTGATGCACAGGTCTTCAGCTCCTCAAAGCCAGCCTGCCATCAGAGAGTTCCGTTTTTTAAACCATATCTTCCCGGCGGTCAGTTTGCTTTAGGGTTGCCACCTGCTGCATAATATCCACTCGTTGGGAGCTGGCAACACTAGCAAGACACAAAACCAGTATAAAAGGTTACACACTGTTAGCATTAGCTGAAATGATTCACAGACCCAAAATTAGCTTAATTACATGGAAGGGAATTGATCCGATAGTGCTATGGTTTTAGAAGGGCTAAGTTGACATCAAAATTGTTACTGATTGTGCAGTGGCCATTTCTACCTGCAGGATTTGGCAGCTAATGGTCTGCACAAATGGTGATCACATTAGTATTCTCACATAGTATATACTGAAAACACAAAGGAGCAAAAGAACATACAACTCGGGAAAACTAGATTTCCTCTTTTTTTTTTATTTGTTTTTATTTTAATTTTCTGTTCACTTTTATGCTTGTTAGCACATTGTTTTCCTTAATTAGTATTTTTGTTTAGCTATGCAATTCCAAAGAACTTTCAGTTTACTTCCATCCTGTTCTCCGTCACCTTACTTATAATGGGCCAGAAATTCGCGGCCAAAGGCGTGAGTGCGCTCGGGGTACTCTTGCATCTGGCCGTTGGAAATGCCGGCGTTCAGCATGAACAGCGCATGCGGGGAACGCCGGCATTTCCAGACCTCGAGCGCGTGCGACTGCACAGGCAGCGCTTGCGCAGTGAACTTCGTAGATTTCATTCATGAAATCCGTGAGGGTAAGTCCTCAGAAGTTACACTTGAAAAAAGCAAGTGTAAAGTGGTTCATTGGCTGCGGAGGAAGAAACATTTTATCGTGGAGCTCCTGAAATGCAATATTTTTGTTTGGGAAAGGGAGGGAAGTTATTTTAAGAAATTTTAAGTAAGTTTTAAAGTTTAAAAAAAAAAAATTTTTTTAAGGGTTTTCAGAACGGTAGGTAGAAGGAGCAATTGTGGCTGTGTGAATGGAATGTGAGAATGAGGTATGTATGTCCACATATATTCCTTTACGTATATGTATGTATGTTTTATATTCCTTTACTAATGTGTGTGTTTTTAATTATGATTTTCCAATAAGTTACTTTCTCAAAGTCATAATTAAATAATACATTCATACACAAGTAAAGGAATATATACATAACACGCAAAGGAATATATACAGACATACATACTTTCAGAAGCTCCATGATAAGAAATATCTTCCTCCGCAGCCTCTGGAGCAACTGTACCCATGCTTTTTTCATGTGTAAGTTGTAAGGACTTGACCTCACTGAAAGCAGTAATGAAAGCGGCGAATTATACTGCGCACGCGCTGCCTTTGCAGTCGCACGCGTTCTGCCTCTGAACCCCTTCGTTCAGAGGACAGGAAATGCCGGTTTTTCCCCAAAAGCACTGTGCATGCTGAAAACCGGCATTTCATCCGGCCAGATGCGTAAGTACCCCAACCGTACTCACGCAGTTGGAAGGGAATTACTGGGCCAACATTTTACATGTCAATAAAATGAAAAATTTAACAATTGCAAGACTTGCCCCCTCGCATCTGCGACTGAGGGTCCAAGGAGGTGCATTGCGCAAGAGGTCATCATCGTACGTATCCTCACACTGTTCCCTTTGGGGAACTGTATGAAGTGGTGGAAGGATTTATGGCCGTGATTAACGCTCATTCCGTGACCGTAACCATCTTTGAACCAGCCATTAGGGTGATTAATCCTATGGCGGGAGGGTTTTACGGGCTCCCACAACCCATCTGAGGGGGGGGGGGGCCACCAACACCCACGGACGCAAGTATCCCGCTGGATGTCCACCCAGAATTTAAAGTTGGAACTCCGACTCCACTTGCCGGGACTGTCTGGAGTGGGGTTCAAAACCCTACTCCTTCTGGCCCAGCGGCGGGGATGCTTACTGCTACGCAAAAGGCCCACTCCGCACAAAAGGTGACACCCATATGTTTCCTGTGCCTTTTCCCTCCCCGTGACTGGAGCCCTATGCTGCCATTTCACATTGCTAATCGGATTGGGCCTTTGTCATAGCGGTAGGATCCCCGCCGCTTGGCCAGATCAGGGTAGGGTTTCGAACCCCGCTCCAGACAGTCCCGGCAAGTGGAGTCGGAGCTCCGGCTCTAAATTCTGGGTTGACATCCAGTGGGATATTTGCGTCCGTGGGTGTGGGTGGCCCCCCCTCCTTGTATAGCTTGTGGGAGCCCGTAAAACCCTCCCGCCATAGGACTAACCGCCCTAATGCCTGGTTCAAAGATGGTTACGGTCACGGAATGAGCGTTAATCATGGCCATAAATCCTTCCACCACTTCATACAGTTCCCCAAAGGGAACAGTGTGAAGACACGTATGACGACAACATTGCTAAATAAATAAATGGAATTAAAAAAATTCTTTTAGGGCTTTTAAAAGTCTTTAAATTGCTTTAATTCTCTTTACATTATTTTGAGTAATCTGAAATAGTTTTAAACATTTAAAAAAGTTTATAAAAGTTACCAAAATCTTCAAAAAACTTCCAAAAACCTATTTAAACTGCTGCTTTGTATGTAAAAATGCTTAGCAGCTTGACAGAAACATTGGGGGCGTGTCCAGTGAAACTGAGACCTCAAGGGGCGTGTCTCACTTACACTGCACGCTCCTGGCTTCACGCTGGCTGCACTCCTGGGCGGCATGACGTCATACGCTGCCCGGGATTCTTCTGGAAACACCAATTCCAGGCGTCCCTGGAGCTGATCGGCAGTAGCGCGGGGTAAGTGCAGAAACAGGGCTGCAAGCCCCGTTCACCACCAATTTCTGGCCCAATGTATCTGCACTTCATTCACGATTACTGGTTCGAGAGGGCAGGTAGCTGACATCCTCTTAGAGCACTGTCAGTGCTGCTCAATAAATTGTCTCCTGGAAGCCATTCAACAGTGAACTGGGAGACTGTAATTTCTCCTTTTTTTCCTGCATTGAAGCATCTCTTCATGATACCACATGCTAACACAACAGTGTACTATGCCACTAAGTCAATTGATACTTTTGTTACTATGCTAATTTATCTTTTTTCCCCTCAGTTGCTGCCAATTTGTAAATCGGGTGCCTGTTTTGATGTTAGAACTGTTAAGCCCTCACCTAAAGACACCTTTTAAATTGCAAGACTGGTAACTGCAGCGGTTCGAGTCAGGCAACACCTCCAATTAGAATTCCCCCACCCAGGATTGAGCTCTGTGGCATGTGGAAAGCTCCTCTGGTAATCATTAAGGTTTAAATGTTTTGAGATGGTGGGTGGGAAAGTCCACACTGTCGAAATATTTAAATGATTTCTGGGTAAGCTTAAAAAGTATTCACATTTTTTTTTTTAATTACATTTGGCACCAACCCAGGTCCTGACTCCAGAGTTAGATTACAACGCTAATGTAATTGTGCTGTTTTAACTCTTTTGGGGCTCTGCTAAAGCTGCGGTGTAAATTCTCCCTTAGGGGGTGATTTTTCTGATGTCGGTGGAGGTGGGTTTGGAGGCGGGAATGGCGGGAAAATCAGAATCGAAGAGGTCGGGTTCAGATCACGCCTCCAACCCGTCTCTGTGGGATTTTGCCGGTTTTGGAGGTCGGGAAACGCTCCCACCTCCAGCTGGCCATTGTGCTATTAAAGATCCTTAAATGCATGTTAAAGGCATCTCTAAGCCTATTTTGAGGCCCTCATGTTTTTTCCAGCATTTCGGCGTGATCCATGCACCTCCTAAACCACACCAGGTAAATCTGGCGGGTTGAGTCGTGGGTGGCCTCCTCACTGCTGCAGGTCTAGCAAGACATCCTTTATTGCAGCAAGGATTGCTTCCAGGTGCCAGACTTTGGCTTTAAGAGGTCTCTGAGCACTTTTAGGAGGCCTTTCGAAGTCGGAGGTGCTGCAGCTTGACTCAATCAACTGTGGGACCTCCTGGGAAGACTCTCCCTGCTTGCAATGAGCGCTTCCCCCCCCAAAGGAGGCATCTACAAGCAGCATGGGAACCATTCATTTCCTTTCTGCATGGACCTCCAATGAGGATGAAGAGGAGGAGGAGCAGAAGGAGGTCAGAGCACTGGTGTATTGCCCAGCTGGAGCACATGGCTGCAAGGGATGAACTTATAATGGCCAGATTTGCATAGGTTGCTCAAGTTGGCACATGTCCTTGGCTCCATCCTAGGACATCATTGACAATGGACATGACTCTATGGCCTCCTTTCACTCAGGCCACCAACCTGACAATGCAAGTGTGGCGGTGCCCACAATGTGGAGCTGCCTAAGGCAAAAGAACAGATGGCATAACGCCAACATTTTGGCTTCAACTCATTTTAATACTTTCCAACAGGGATGGCATTTCATCAATATACAGAAACAGTCTCCCAATCTGCACACAGATCTGGAGGTTATTTCCCTTGCCAACTGGATCCACACAGCCTTGGGACACCTCTTCCTCCGAGATGAGTGGAAGAGCACCTCCCTGCTATCTGTCACCCCCTCAAACAACATTTGCAGCGCCTCATCCGAGAGCCTCAGGGAGGCCCTTGCCTTGGAATTGAACATACTGGTTTCTCAAAAGATGTTGGGAGGTGGTGCAGGAAACGCAAAAATCCTGTGGCATGAGCCAAGGGAGCAAAAAGCCACAAAATCAGACTGGGAAAGTGCTGTCAACAGAGGCGAGTTTCAGTCCCAAAACACGAATTGACCAAGGGTATCCCACACCTCTGAAATCAAGTGGCCAATCATAGGTTTCAAAAATTTCCAATTTTCCCATCAGTGGAGGCGAGTTTCAAATCCACCCAAACTGAAACCTGCCTGCAGGAAGAAACAAAGGTAAGTAGACTTGTAGGATTTTGCAATAATTTCGAAATTTCCTACAGTTCTGAAGATTAATTTTGATTAAAGAATACCTGGGTAATACCTTTAAAAATCCAGGGGATCAAAATGGCCATCAGACCGCATGGCAGAAGACAAAGGACTTGAAAGGGCAGCCTCTCTCTGGCCTCGTCTCTGTGTCCCTCTACAGCGTGGGAGCCTGCCTGAAGAGGTAACACCAGCAGTTTACTTTTAAAACACTGGTGTTTTTCATTTCAGGGCAGTGAAGATCTATGTTCGCAGGGCATGGAGCAGGCATTTCCACAAGGCAACTTAGGATAGGTATAGGGGTGGGAGTAAAGTGGGAATTTTGTTAAGAACTGTGATTTTAGTCGATCTTCCCTCATTGTGTCCGTTTCTCCTCCCCTATGTAAGTAAGACAGTGTTGCAATGAGCAGAGGAAGTGCTTCAGTTGGACACGGAGTTCTGTATTTAAAACTGTATTAAGAGGGGTGTTGCACCAAGCAGTGAAGTGCTGTGGTGAACGCTGTGTTTTGATATTAAAGTATTGTGTTTGAAGGAGTGTTGCGCGAAGCAGAGAAGTGCTTCAGTGAACACTGTACAGCTGTATTAAAGTGCGGTTTTTAAGTAAAAGCCACTAAGCTAAGGTGCTGTAGTGAGCAAGGGGTTTTTATTTTTAAAGTGCTGGATTTAAAATAAAGGAGTGTTGCACTGAGCAGGGAGCACTCTAGTGGACACTGAGGGTACTGCATTAAGCAAAAGTGCTGTACCAGGCATAAGAGCTATATCGATTATTTTAAGTTTCTTTCTTTTTGTTTTCAATAAATACTGGTCTGTTTTGCACCCAAGCCACGAGTCACTTTATTCTGTCTACATCGCTACCAAATAAGTCCAGGAGTCAGAACCAGGAGGAATAGGGGAATGCTTCAAAACTGCAAGGGGGTCCCTGGAGTAGCTCCGAGGCTTCTGACTGACCAGAGACAAATAACCCCAACCCCGCTAGTGTGTGCTAATACCTTACAAAATGGCAACCGTGGCAGGACTGTTGGCAACGGTGTGCAATGTGGCAGACAGTGGTTTGGGTCTGGAAAGAGCAGCATTTATTGGTTTCCTTTTTATCCCGCTAGTTTTTCTGTGGTTAGGTTACTGCAGGCTTGGGGAAGTCACCCGCAGGCTTGGGGAAGCCAGGGCAGAGAGTTGGGATAGGGAAAGGGAGGTTGAGGAATACCAGGCCAAGGTAGAGCACCTGGTAGTTAAGTTTAGTGAGGGCAAAAGCCACGCGAGGTATGAGTCAGAGTACCTGAAGTGCCTAGTGGCAGAGGCCAAGAACAATCAGATGAGGGTGCGGGAGCAGAACGCTCACCTCATACAAGAAATAAAAGAGCAGGAGGCGAAGGTTAGGGAGGTAAAGGCAGCATATAAGCTGGCCTGCGAGCAAGGGTTTGAGGAAGCAGATCATGGCCCCTGCAGAGCAGAGATAGAAAGCCTGAGTATGGTTTTAAAAAGAGCAAAGGGGATGATATGTCTGATCAGCCCGGAGGCAGGTCCAAGCTTTCAGGAGCTCCGGCAGCAAAGGGGGGTGGAGGATGAGGTGGTAGAGACAGAAATTTCTTCCCCGCGCCCCCCCCCCCCCCCCCCACCCCGGGGTCGAGCCACTATTGGAGGCAGTGCGGTCTCTTCTGACTGGCCAGGGGAGCGTAGCAGCCACCACCAGTGCTTTGACCCCATCCCACTCCCAGCAATGGCTAGAGCCAGTGCAGCCTGTTGACCTGGGTCCCTGCGAAAATGCTGAGGGGAGTAGGCCCTATGTTGAGATGGGGGAGGAGATGGTGCAGGGGAGATATTCGGTGGAGACTGGAGCCTCCAGCACGGTGGTCCATTCGGAGGACCTGACCCATTCACCCCAGTCTAACAAGGTCCCATTTAGCTTAATGGGACCCACAGGGAAACAGGCAGCTGGGAGTGAACCTGAGAATAGTAATCCCCAGCCCACAGCAGGTCCAAGTTCACCGGCAGCCGCTGTGGCTTGCATTAGGGGAGGAGCTATTCATGATTTTGAACAGCATTACTGGCAGGCAGCCAGTTATATCCAACAATGCGGTTTGTTTAAGCAGGGGAACAGGCAGCTGGGATTGTAGAAGCTCCCCTTCACTTGGCCCGAGCGATTTTCCCCCTCTCTTGTGGGACTTCGGGGAGGAGCCTGAACCAGGTTTTAGACCTGAAGGGGAAGGCTCTCAGCCACCGGCAGCTAGTGACAAAGGATTGCCTGTCCCCCAGCCCAGGTTTGGGAAGGGAGAGACCCAAAGGAGGAGGTCCCCAGCCAGCAGGGAATGTGACCCGAGCTAAGGGTCTGCTCGCCAAGGTAGCCCCCCCCCCCCCGCAACACTCCCTAGGAGATCTCTTCGGGTGCCCCAGCCCAAGAAAGTATGGTCACCTTCTGTCCAGTGGAGTAGGGCAGTCTCCTGAACCAGGGTGAAGCCAAAGGGCCGAGTTCCCCAATCAGCAGCCATAAGCTGCAAGGGACCAGAAGCTGCAATCAGTCCAACCACGCAGCAGGGAGCAGCCTGTGGTAGCCCAACCCGGAGATGGGCGGCGCTTGCATAGAGTTTTGGACAGTTAATGTATGATTAAAGAATTAAGGTAGAACATGTTGTTAAAGTAGAACGTGTATTAAGGTAGAACGTGTTAATTTTAATTTCAGTGATATGTTAGTGTATAAGTTTTGAGTGTGGTGTGGTTTGAGGATTGTATTGTGGGTCAAGGTCACGGGACCTGATTACATTTCCCGAGCCAGGGGACCTGGCGAGATGTTTTCTTTTGTTTTTCAGAGTTCCGGAAGGCACCAGGGATCAACGAGTCGTGGGATTCAAGAGAGGAAGCACCCCTAGTCCACGAGGGAAGGGGTCTGCAGGAAACGGATGCCTACAACATTTAAAACTGCTGCTGGAAATAAAATTTAAGACTAAGAATTTACAAAACTTGTTTAATTATTTCACTGCTTGTTTGGAGTTAAAGGAAGCTCATTTGTCTTCCATCTTTTTTTAGCAGATATGTTGGCTGGGTGATAATCCCTTTTAAAGATGTTAAAATTATGTTACAAGCGGTGCAGGGGCATAGGACCCCTACATGCTTGACTTATTGTGAATGTAAGCGGTGCAGGGGCGTAGGACCCCTTCCATGCTTTGATTATTTAATTAATTTTGGGTTGTCTGTCAATAGATGCCTGCCGTACTACGATTCTTCCTGGGCAGGGGAGATGGAGGTGTTGGGGGATCAAAGATAGATTTAGTTAAGTATAAGGGAAGGTTGTTTGTGGGGGGTCAGAAATTATTGCTCACTTTTGGCAAGGATACTACAAGCAAGTTTTAGTATCCGATGGGGGACTGTAGGATTTCACAATATTTTCAAAATTTCCTACTATTATTTTGATTAATACCTTTAAAAATCCAGGGGGATCAAAATGGCAGAAGATGAAGTACTTGAAAGAGCAGCCTGGGTCTGTGGAAAAAGGTTCCAATCTGCCAATCAAAGGGGAGTTCCCACCTCCCTGCAGAGACAATCATGTGTTTGCAGAAACTGCTACACAAAGGAGTAACCACTTGAGACTGCAGTTTCAGTTGACCACAGGACAATGGCTTTGTTTACACTAGCCTCCAAAGCTGTTTACTCAGCAATCACAGAAAAGACATGTTTTTTTTCAAACCAAGACCGCTCCATTCAAACCCATCATTGATGAATGGAAACACATTCAAAGCCAATCACAGACAATTGAAGAGACATTTAAACTGAGAAAAGGAACAGTTTAAACGAATGGATAATTCATCAAAACCCATTACAGACACTGGGCAGTTTGGATCCCTTTTGTTTAGCCCAGATACATCCAGATCTGGGCGGGCTCCAAATGGGGTATAAAAGATAGCTTCCCAGAAGTCTGTCTCTCTCTCTCTCTCTCTCTCTCTCTCTCTCTCTGGCCTTGCCTCCGTGTCCCTCTACAGCGTGGGAGCCTGCCTGAAGAGGTGAAACACCAGCAGTTTCCTTTTAAAACACACGGGTGTTTTTCATTTCGGGGCAATGAAGATCTATGTTCGCAAGGCATGGAGCAGGCATTTCCAGTGGTGAGCATATATTTTTCGGGTCTTCCACAAGGCAACTTAGGATAGGTATAGGGGTGGGAGTAAAGTAGGAATTTTGTTAAGAACTGTGATTTTAGTCGATCTTCCCTCATTGTGTCTGTTTCTCCTCCCCTATTTAAGTAAGATGGTGTTGCAATGAGCAGAGGAAGTGCTTCAGTTGGACACGGAGTTCTGTATTTAAAACTGTATTAAAAGGGAATAGCTGTTTTAAAGTACCGTATTTAAAACTGTATTAAGAGAGGTGTTGCATCAAGCTGAAGTGCTGTGGTGAACACTGTGTAGCTGTTTTAAAGTACTGTATTCAAAACTGTATTAAAAGGGGTGTTGTACCAAGCAGTGAAGTGCTGTGGTGAACGCTGTGTTTCGATATTAAAGTATTGTATTTAAAGGAGTGTTGTGCTAAGCAGATAAGTGCTTCAGTGAACACTGTTCAGCTGTATTAAAGTGCGTTTTTTAAGTAAAAGCCACTAAGCTAAGATGCTGTAGTGAGCAAGGGGTTTCTATTTTTAAAGTGCTGGATTTAAAATAAAGGAGTGTTGCACTGAACAGGGAGCACTCTAGTGGACACTGAGGGTACTGCGTTAAGCAAAAGTGCTGTACCAGGCATAAGAGCTATATCGATTATTTTAAGTTTCTTTTGTTTTCAATAAATACTGGTCTGTTTTGCACCCAAACCACGAGTCACTTTTTTCTGTCTACATCGCTACCAAATAAGTCCGGCGGTCAGAACCAGGAGGAATAGGGGAGCGCTTCAAAACTGCAAGGGGATCCCTGGAGCAGCTCAGAGGCTTCTGACTGGCCAGAGACAAATAACCCCAACCCCGCTAGCATGTGCTAATTCCTTACAGACTTTTTCTAACACTTTGCACTTACCTCAGATACTCACCTCTCCACAGCACACTTTTGGACCCTGCAGACCCCCACAGACCCTCTACTTACCTCAGTGACCCTGGTGGGTTTCGGAGCCTTGGGAAGCCCGCACTTATGAGGGCAAAAAGGGGATAATGCTGTTTCCTGCCTGTTAACTACCTGTTAACAGGCAGTTAATAAGCTTTAATCCCTTCCTGCCTCCAAAAAGAAGGGGCCTGGCGTGGGACGGCTACCTGCCTCCTGACAAGATGGCATGGAGGCGGTTTGGGCAGCCACCCCCAAATTCTGCCATTTTCCCGGCAGTCCCGCCTTCATACCCGCCTCCTCACACCTGGTCACAAATCAGTCAATTAGTGCTCCCTTTCTGAAGTTGAGTTTGTAAACAGATTTTTTTTAAATTTGAGGTATCTATTTTCTAGAAGAGTGTTGGACAATTTACTGTGTGCATCCACAAATACAAGTGTTTATGTGTATTTGAGTGTATAGGGCCTGAATTTTAACGTCAAAAAGTGAGTGGGTTTGGGAGCGGGTGGGTAAATTGACAACGCGTTGGGAAGTTGGCTTCAACCCACCAGCTTTCACATTTAATTCAAAAGCATTAGGCTGCCAGCGAGGAAACTCTCTCGGGAGAGGCATGTAACCTATTTAAACCAATTAAGAGCTAGTTAAGAGGCTACTAAGAGCCATTTTTACTTGTGGTTTGAACTTTTAGTGGGTGCCCACAGGATTCCCAGGCTTGCTGAACCTCACCAGTGAAAGCAAGGCGAGAGCAGAGCGGCAACTGTGGGAGCTGAACCAACGGCACTCAAAAAATATCCCATGAATACTCAGACCTCACACCTGCTTCCTTACCTAAGGAAAAGGCTTTTGCTCACACCACTTGTTCTGAGTGTTTGCTTTCAGGAGTTTGCCGGTGATTTCTACAACTTTTGGAGGTCACTCACTACATTGGAGAATTGTGTGTCTGATCTCCACTTTACATCTGTCATATATCAGATCAGCCAGTATGGGTGCCGCTTATGTTGTTTTACCTTGGACCTTAGATTAGGACCAAGATAAGCCCCAGCAGCAACAATACCAGCAGCACCAAAAGGAGCAGCAGCAGCCTTCTCCTCACTGACCTGCCGCTCCACAGGTGAGGGGTGTTGAGCATAGGGGTGCACTGCACCACACCAGAGGTGATACCCACAACACAGGGTATCTAGGCAGAGGATCAGCTTCCTGGATATGACTGAACACCAGTGCCTCAGGAGGCTCAGGCTATTGCGTCAGGTCGTGCCAGACATTTGTAGCCTGCTGGAAGAAGACCTGCTACCAAGTGGACCTGACGGACATGTGTTATCAATGGCTGTCAAAGTGACCACCGCCCTCAATTTCTTTGCCTCAGGCTCCTTCCAGGGATCTGCAGGAGATATTTGCAGGATCTCGCAGTCGGTCTCCCACAAATGCATCACCCAGGTGACTGATCCTGTGTTTGCCAGAGCAGGCAGTTATGTACACTTCGCCACCGATGAAGCCAGTCAGAATGAGCGGGTGCTCAGCTTTGCAGCTCTGGCTAGCTTCCCACAGGTGCAAGGCATCATCGGCTGCACACATGTGGCCATCAAGGCACCCCCAGATCACCCAGGAGTGTTCATGAACAGGAAGGGTTTCCACTCCATCAATGTGCAGCTAGTCTGCAACCACAAAAAGATCATCATGCATGTGTGTGCCTTATTCCCAGGGAGCTGTCATGATTCGTTCACACAACACCAGGTTATAGTCCAACAGCTTTATTTGAAGTCACAAGCTTTCGGAGCGCTGCTCCTTCATCAGGTGAAGTGGAGAGATGCATAAAGACACAGTTTATATAGTCAGAGAATAATGTCAGATGTTTACAGGTAATCTTTCTAACTGCCATTTATCACACCTCGGCAGAGAGATAATCACAGCAATCAAAGGTGTGAATGGTGTCCAAACAGGTCAGCCAGGAAAACATTACATCAAAGAACAATGAGGTGGGGTCACAAGGGGTCAAATGTTGCAGATGCTGGGGTCTGTGTGAAAAACAAAAAAACAGACAAAAAACATTTTTTTTGCTGGAAATCACAGCAGGCCTGGCCGCATCTGTTGGACTATAACCTGGTGTTGTGTGACTTCTTACATTTGTCCACCCCAGTCCAACACCGGCATCTCCACACCATGATTCATTCATCCTGTGTCAGTCCACCCTCCCTTAGCTCTTCACACCTCTGAGCAGACTTACCAGCTGGCTGCTTGGAGGCAAGGGCTATCCACTGAAGACATGGCTGATGACACCCTTGAGGAGGCAAAGCAATGAGGCCGAAGAGCACTACAATCAAAGCCAAATGATGATGAGAGGTGTAATACAGCAAGCAATTGGGATGCAAAAGATGTGCTTCAGTTGCCTGGACAGACCTTGAGGAGCCCTTCCGTATGTACCAGCCAAGGTGTCCAGAATGATCGTGGAATTCTTCATTCTGCACAACATAGCGTAGCAGCGAGGATTGGAGCTGCAGGAAGAGCAAGGCGCAGAGCGCAGGGTCTCTTTGGAGGAGGAGGAAGAACACGAGGAGAAGGAAGAGGAACTTGATGTGAACATGGCTCCAGCAGCGGCACACCTTACTGCCTGGGATGGTCTCATAATGGCATGATATAGTTAGCTTGCACCATTGCATCCATATGGCACCCAGATGCTGAACCAACTTCTGCCCCCCCCACCCACAACCACCACCACAAAGCAGTCCTAAAATGACTAAACCTTTCCTGTCACATGCGCCTATTGCTCACAGTTAAGTCATGTCTTATCTTTCATTACAACTGACAAGGCCACTTGCTAGGAAGCAGGGGAAAATTGTCAAGACGGGATTATGGTGCAAAGAAGTAATTTTACGTGCGTTCAAATAATGTAAACTTAACAGTGAAACATTGCCCAACACACCCATGTGCATATTCTTGTACATCTGGAATTCTTTCATCTTCCTCTTCCTACCACTTCTATGTTGTGCAACCCCTGTGGCTTCAGCAGAGGTAGAGGCAGGCTGCTCACTTCCCTACTCTAACTGCTTAGATGCTGCTGATGACGTACCCTGGAATTTGGAGCCCGTGTGGGCCCCAACAAAGACTGCTCTTCCTGCACCTGTGCAGGGACAAGACTTGGTCATCGGGACACGTGGCAGCATGTGGGGCTCTGGCTGAGGGGGGTTTGGGGGCGGTGCAATGGGGGAGAAGTGGAAGTGCTTTGAGCAGAGTACCCACTTCCATGTCCCCTTTCACCATCATCCCTCTCATTGCCCAACTGTACTTCCCTGCTAAGTGAGCTGGAGAGCACTTTGCTGCACGTCAGTGGGGTGATGAATGGCCAAGACTATGTTTCTATCCATCCTATTTAAAGAGGCATTCAGAGTGTGCATGCTGTTGGTGAGAGCAAGTATGCACTTATTTGAATGCCATGTTTGATGTTCCATGCAGGTGGCCACCATCTCCACGGACAAACACATCATAGCCATGGCCTGTGGCATCATGCCAGTCATACTTGAGATGGACTCCTCCAGTCTCCCTGCAAGCGAGCATGTCGCGGCTGGAAATCCTGCCAGAGCCTCATGCATTTTCTGTTGCACCTCCAGAATCATCCTCTTTGTCGACGGCCCCCGAGGTTCAGCATCTCTGTCCAGCTGAGCAGGGCTTGGAACATCCTTGGGGTGTGAGTAAGTGCATAGACAGAGATGGCTGGGTGCACCTGCAAGGTAGGTTGGTGAGAGGAGTGATGTGCAGGAGTAGGTTTCGGAAGGCAGAGTGTGGGGGTTGGGGTGACGCGCACATCAGGATGTAGTTGAATGTGGAATTGTACTCACCTTTCCTGACCTCATGAGGTCATTTAAGCACTTCCTGCACTGTATCCATGAGCTGCATACCACACTGCTGCTGCTCACTTCTGACGCTATCTCCAGCCATGCTTTCTTGGTCTCTGCAGCTGGCCTCTTCCTTCCATCAGCAGGGAATAGTGTTGTGTATGTACCTTTAAGAGAATAACTGGTCTCCGACTGCAGTACCGGCAGTGACCACCCCTGTATAAAAGGCGCTAGAGAGCCTCTGTTGTTTAGTTTCACTACTGACTTCCACCAGTAAAGATTTGTTTGTTTTCACTCCTGCTGGTCCGTGTCTCAATCATTCACGGACTTAACACTGGCGACGAGTAAGAAACGAACTTACCTGCAACTCAGCAGCACCTCAGATGACGTTGTTGAAGGTCGGAGCCAGAAGAAAGAAAAAAAAATAGAGTCCATTGAAACTCGAGAAATGGGTGTCGACCGTCAATCATCAGTTTAAAAACTTGCAGGAGAGACTGTCTAGAGCCAGGCTGGGTTCCTCGGTCTGTGGTTTCCCAGCTAATCAGGCTGGTGGCAGGTAGTGCTCTGATCCTTCCTGGGCTGCGGCGGGCTGAAGCTCGATTGGGTGGCTTTTCAACGGGGCCGGGCAGCGAGTCGGGAAGCAAAGAGAGAGAGAGAGGGTGGAGCACACAGGGCGCGGCCAGTGCTTCGAAGCCGGGCAGCGTTCGGACCTAAGAAGAGGGAGGGAAGTGTCCCAGAGGGTCCGCTCCACGACGGGAAAATAATAAAAGAAAAAGAATCAATATTTAACGTGTAAGAAACCATGGAAAGCAGCACTAACAACAGCGGGGAAGAAGACAAAGCGCGGGAGGCGCCATTTTGTTAAATCGGGGAAGAAGGCAAAGGCAGAGGCGCCATTTTAGATTTGCAAGATGCCGAAGACTGGCTGTATCACTGCTTTTGATAATACATTAGAGGACTGGACCACGTATGTGGAAAGAGTCGAGGTATATTTCGAGGCAAACAAAATAGCGGAGGGGAAAAAGGCATCGATATTGCTAAACTTAATGGGCGCTAGAACGTACGGCCTATTGCGGGACCTGATTACTCCAGCCAAACCGAAGGCGAAGAGTTTTAACGAAATTGTTGCTGTCCTACAGGAACACTTAAACCCTGCACCACTGTTGATAGCAGAAAGATTTAAATTCCACAGGAGAACTCAACACAAAGATGAGAGCAATGCTCAGTATCTTACAGAACTACGCAAGCTATCAAAGCACTGCCAGTTCGGAGCAGGACTGGCAGATACCCTACGGGACAAATTTGTCTGTGGACTCCTGAGTGAAGGAACACAGAAGAAGTTACTCTCAGAAAAAGAGCTGACGCTAGATAAGGCTTTCAGCGGGGCAGTATCATATGAAGCAGCAGCCAGGGGAGCTGCAGAAATTCAACAAAAACCATAGGAATACGGCACCCACGAAATGACACGGGGATTTGCAAAATGTTATCGCTGCGGCAGAACTAACCATGACCAGAAGGACTGCTGGTCCAAAGGCAAAATATGCAGACAATGCGGGAAGATTGGGCACATTGCACGAGTTTGCAGGTCTGGGAAGAAGACCAGCGACAACAAAAAGGCTACTAAGGAACCATACAAGAAAGTACAAAAGATGACGGACAGTAGTTCCGAAGACCAGATGAGCGATAGTGAATCCGGAAACAGGAGACTAAGCTGTCTCAAACTTCACAATGTAATCGCAAAAGAGGATCACTGAACCATTTGGGTCACTCTCACGATAGCAGGGTCCCAAGTTAAAATGGAATTGGATACAGGATCAGCGCTAACCATCATGAATAGACGAGACTACGAGCGGCTATTTTCACACATACCCTTGAGAGAGACATCCATCGTCTTGACGACGTATACGGGGCAAAAAGTATACCCCAGAGGAAAAATACAATGTCGAATACAATGGCAAGAAAATACGGAAATTGTATCTCTACATACTGCCAAATGGTGGACCACCGTCATTGGGACGGGAATGGATCAGGAAGATAAACTTAAATTGGCATTCCATTCATGCAATGACGGTGGACGGTAAAAAAGATGAAGACGTCACTCCTGGATGATTGTCAACAATCTTAGCTAACACCAAAGAGGTATTTCAACAAGAACTGGGCACGCTTAAAGGCGTAACCGCCTCAATACAAATAGAAGAGAATGCAGTTCCCAAGTTTTTCAAAGCAAGACCGGTACCATATGCAATTCGCCCAGCCGTCGAGGCAGAGCTGGAGAATCTGGAGAAGGCGGGCGTGTTGTCTAAGGTCGACTGGAGCGAGTCGGCGACACCCATCGTTCCTGTCATGAAGAAAACGTTAAGCAATAAGTCCGGAGAGCCAAGGAAGATTCGCATCTGTGGGGATTTCAAGGTGACGGTGAACCCTGTCCTTCACACAGTACAATATCCTCTTCCAAGGATAGAAGACATCTTCGCCTCACTGTCTGGAGGGAAGCGTTTTACAAAAATTGACCTAGCACAAGCATATTTGCAGATGGAGGTTGAAGAGTCCTCTAGGAAGTATCTCACGATAAACACTCACAATGGTCTTTACCAGTATCATCGATTGGTATTCGGAGTAGCATCGGCTCCGGCGATATGGCAAAGAGCGATGGAACAAGTCCTGCAAGGGATTCCGGGGACTCAGTGTTACTTGGACGACATCCTTGTAACAGGTGAAGATGACAGTGAACACCTTAACAACCTAGAACAGGTGCTCACCAGACTACGGGAACATGGGCTGCGAGACAACCGCCCCAAGTGCGAATTTTTTAAGAAACAGATATCGTATTGTGGCCACGTGATTGATGAAGAGGGGTTACATAAGTCCCCTGACAAAATTGAAGTGGTTGTTAAGGCCCCAGTGCCTGAAAATGTGTCGCAACTGAGGTCATTCCTTGGGTTGGTGAATTACTATCATAAGTTTTTGCCGAATTTGTCGACAATTGTGCACCCACTGAACGCCCTGCTACAAACGGGGGTAGCATGGAAATGGAACGATGATTGTAAGCGTGCTTTTCAGAAGAGTAAGGACTTAATCACTTCAAGGGAAGTATTGGCTCACTACAACCCAGCACTGCCAATCAGGCTGGCATGTGATGCGTCTCCCTACGGCATTGGGGCGGTACTGTCACATAAATTCCTTGATGGTTTAGAGAGGCCGATAGCTTTTGCGTCACGCTCGTTAACTTCTGCCGAGCGTAACTACGCCCAGATTGACAGAGGCCCTCAGCCTAGTGTGGGGGGTGAGGAAGTTCAATCACTATCTGCACGGTCAAAAATTTACTCTAATAACCGATCATCAACCTCTTGTCTCCATTTTCAACCCTCAGAAGGGCGTACCGATAATGACGGCACAACGGCTGCAGAGATGGTCCCTTTTCCTAGGGGCACACCAATATGACATCGAGTACAAAGGAACTAAACAGCATGGAAATGCTGATGGATTGTCACGCCTACCGTTGCCGACGGTGGAAGAAGAAGACCTTGCAGTGGATCCAATGGAGTTATTCCACTCGACCATAGTCGAATGTCTCCCTGTGACGAATGCAAACATAGAAAAGGAAACACGGAATGACCCGACACTATCACGGGTCTATGATTTAACGATGAAGGGATGGCCAACACATGGCGAACCACTGCTGCCAGCATTCTCGCCGAGAAGAGAACAGCTGTCAGTGTGCAGAGGAACCTAGATGTGTGGATCCAGAGTAGTAATTCCACCTAAGTTGACGGATAGAGTACTCAATGAGCTTCATGAGGGTCATCTGGGTGGGGTAAAAATGAAGAACTTAGCCAGAGCGTTTGTGTGGTGGCCAGGAATCGATAGAGAAATCGAAGAGATGACCAAGAGCTCTGCAGGATGCCAGAAGGTCCAAAATGCCCCACTACAAGCTCCTCTGCATCCATGGGAGTGGCCCTCATCTCCATGGCAACGGGTGCACATTGATTTTGCTGGTCCCTTCATGGACTCGATGTTTTTAATTGCGGTGGATGCACATTCAAAGTGGCCAGAGGTAATAAAAATGTCCTCAACCACCACGGAAAAAACTATCACAGTTTTGCGAACCATATTCGCCAGGAATGGGCTGCCTGAACAGATTTGCTCTGACAATGGACCACAGTTTGTGTCTGAAGAGTTCCGGAGGTTCTTAAAGAACAATGGCGTTAAGCATTACACATCTGCCCCATATCATCCAGCCACTAATGGATTGGCCGAGAGGTTTGTCCAAACATTCAAGAAGGCTATCAAGGCAATGTGTAATGAAGATATACCCCTACAACACAAGGTGGACAACTTCTTGTTTGCCTACCGGAATGCGACACATGCGGTTACCAACCAAACTCCAGCCATGATGTTCTTCAATCGAAGACTACGATGCCGCTTGGATTTGGTTAAGCCAAACGTCCGAAGAGATGTGGAGAACAGGCAGTTTCAGAATATGAATGAAAGGCCGACCAGGAGTTTTAAGATAGGTCAACCAGTTTTGGCCCGGGACTACCGCACTGAGAAATGGCAGCCAGGAACGATTTGTACACGACAAGGACCTCTCATGTATACCGTGGACGTTGGGGAGAACATTGTAAGACGCCATGCTGACCAGATTCTAGAGTCACTGGAAAACATCAACTCCACACCACGATCTGATACACCTGGTAATGAAATTGACGTTCCAATTGCAGCAACCGCAGAACCGGTAATATTGGAAGCAGATGAACCAAACAAAGACATTGATCCCGACGCAACATTGCCAGAAGAACCTGATACCCCAAAGAGGCGTTATCCAGACAGAATCAGGAAGCCTCCTCAAAGACTGAACTTATAATTGCTTAAACTTAACCAATGTATCTAGCAACAGTAATTGTGATTGTAATTCGTTATCATTTAGTTCTTAAATGAATGTTATGTACTGTTTATCTAAAAGGGGAGGAATTGATGTGTATGTACCTTTAAGAGAATAACTGGTCTCAGACTGCAGTACCGGCAGTGACCACCCCTGTTTAAAAGGCGCTAGAGAGCCTCTGTTGTTTAGTTTCACTACTGACTTCCACCAGTAAAGATTTGTTTGTTTTCACTCCTGCTGGTCCGTGTCTCAATCATTCACGGACTTAACAAATTGGACCTCCCTGTGGGCCCTGATTCCATGGAGCTTGAGATTCATGGAAGTTTTAATGAATCTAGGGGCAGCTTTTTGGTGTTGAGCTTGCATCTTTTATTCTTCAGCAATATAAATCTCTATCGGAACAAAAAATTCACTATCAACACAAACCACTCTCTTCCCCATGCAAATTTTTTTTCCTTCAGGTACTTATCCAATTGAAATTCCTTTTGAAAGCCATGATGGAATCTGCCTCCACCACTCTTTCAGACAGTGCATTCCAGATCCTAACCATTCGCTGTGTGAGAAAGTTTTTCCTCATGTCACCTTTGGGCGGCGACTAGTGCCTGTGGGATGTGATTAAAATGAGAGGGGGGTGGGAGAGAGAGGAAGGGGGGGCAGAGAGGGAGGGGGGCAAAGAGGGAGAGGGGGGGAAGGAGGGAGAGGGGGGAAGGAGGGAGAGGGGGAGACAGGAAAGAAGAGAGGAAAGGGGAGAGATGGGGAGGGGAGGGGTGAGGGAAGAGGGGGAGGTGAGGAGGGGAGAGAGAAGGGGAGCGAGAGGGGGGAAGGAAAGGGGGAGGAAGGGCGGGGAGAGGGAGGGAGAGAGAGAGGGGAGTGGGAGAGGGCGGGAGAGAGAGAGAGAGAGAGAGAGACAAGACAGACAAACAAAGGGGGGAGAGAGAGCAAGAGATGGAGGGGAGAGACAGAGAGAGGAAGACAGAGATGGAGAGAGGGAGACAGAGAGAGACAGAGGGAGGAGGTGGGAGAGCGATGGAAGGAGGAGGGGTATTTACAAGTGAGAGCAGTATGATTATTTTGCACTGTGTATGTATACTGCAATATCAATATCATGTGATTTTATAGAACAAATTAGCATCAATGAAAATGAGTTAAAAATATTCTCAGTATTCATTAAAGTTAAATGGATAGCATGTTAACATATCAGAAAGTGAAATAGACTATACAACTTTTTATAACACATCAATAAAAAGCTTATTATTTTAAATGTGACCGTTTTACAAAACTGACATACTGGAGTAGATTTTCATCTTTCCTACCTGGGCATTAAGCACCATTTGGGCAGAGAGCAGAAAGCAAAATTCAGTGGGGAGGTTTGTTTGCCAGTAACAGAACCTGGCTAAATTTCCTTTTATTGAAATAAATAAAAGAAAAATCCAATTGGTTCTGTAAGGGGCATGCAAACATCTCTGCCAGGTTTTCACTTTTGCATTCTGTCCAGGTCATGCTTAACAGACTGTAAAGAAAGACATCTTTATTTTAATCTTAATTGTTTTCAGGATTTTAATATTAATTTTAAAAATTCTAATTGTGAGTCTCTCCATTGTGAGTATGTCCTAGAGCAGGTCCTAACTGAAGTCACACACATGAGATTGTTCAGCCACTTACAAGGGAAGAGTAGCTCAGGTGGTTTCCTATTGCCTTCCTCACGGGTTTTTATCTTCAGAGTACCTTTTCCTAGGTGGGCTGCAACTGACCATTTTCTGATGTAGAGGGCAACC